>NC_091131.1:93512329-93812329 GCF_040183065.1 Periplaneta americana | reverse complement strand
ATACGTATGCACAAAAAACCGACAGGTAAGTATGGAACTAGCCTCAGAAATTAAGAAGATGTGGAAAGTCACCCGAGCTACCATACAACCAATAGTACTCTCAACATATGGCATCATACCGAAGACATTAGCCCAGCAGCTACACTCTCTACATCTGTAACATATTTTACCACTAATTAAAAAATCAGTAATTTTAGACACGTCAGATTGGTCGACATTTCCTAAATGCTGAATAATTTGTGATATTTCATGTAAATCCGTATCATTAAGCCATGTACCATTTTCTCCTTGTAGAAAAATGAGAAAAATCAATTCATAAAATAATAATAATAATAATAATAATAATAATAATAATAATAATAATAACAATAATACAATTAATTTTTCATTAATAACCACAATACGTGCATATACATTAGTACAATTTTCTCTTTTCATAAATTTCAGATTTCAAAGAAATTTTAATCACGCAGATTTTTTTTTGTTGGTTATTTAACGACGCTGTATCAACTACTAGGTTATTTAGTGTCAATGAGATTGGTGATAGCGAGATGGTATTTGGAAAGATGAGGCCGCGGATTCGCCATAGATTGCCTGGCATTTACCTTACGGTTGGAGAAAACCTCGGAAAAAACCCAACCAGGTAATCAGCCCAAGCAGAGATCGAACCTGCGCGAGCCCAACTTCAGACCGGCAGGCAAGCGCCCACACAGACTTAAAAGTTGTAGATGCCACCTTTGCCAAAAACAGTAGGGTTCGTTTAAATATTACAGTCTCGAATATATATCAATAAAAGTAGGAGATTACCATTATTATACACCTGGTAAGATAGCCTGAAAATGTTATAAGATAAGTTTTTCTACAAAAAGGAAAATGTAGACTTTGATAAACAGCATTTAAAATTACAGTACTGGTATATGTATATTCAATATGTCACTGGTTGTATATTAATACATAATTTATAAGCTACCACAGCAGTTCAATGGCTAGAGCACTAGACTTGCTGTAGACTTGAGTTCAATCCCCAGCATACTCTCGATTTATAACTTATATTCAACAGGCCTGTGATTCAGATAACACAGGGGTTTCCTCTGGGAGTTCTGGTTCCTCTGTGACATTCCAACAAATCTCCATCATCTCATTTCAATCTCCTTTGGTGTACCCTGGGCAACAACTCTGTCAGTAAATTAGTTTATACCACTGGCTTCATATGGCTGAATGACGAACAATCAAGTACCTGCCATTAGTTAAAAAAGTATTAACAGTTTATGGTGTACCGTATCGAATTACTGATAATGTGCTGCATGCCACTGATAACACAATCTCTGCATAACCAGAGCCTGCAAGCAGCTCGGCCACCAGCCAGATTGCCACGCTGCGGTTTCTCTACAATCTAGCCAGGTATTCCATTAAGCAGAACTTAGCTATTATATTAAATTAATGAAGAAGGTGCTGTAAGCCATCTTCATTGAAGAAATATAAATAATTAATATAATTCAAAGTACAAATAAATAAATGTCTACAGTTATAGTAGAATATTTTTACTTGCTGATTTTACTCATAAACACATACATGAAGCATACAGTATGTTACAGAAGTCCACATTCGACATCAGAGCAAGGAAACAGGAGGTAGAGTAATGGATGCATGGCCTGACAAGCTTGTAGGTAGGTTACACACGCCTCTGAGCCAGATTTGTCTTTCACAGCAGAAACATTCGACTTTATTCAGTGCACACATTTGCACTGTTGTCACTCCACCGATAATAAGAATCTGGGTTCCTGGGAAAAGAATACAGGAGAATATAAATTTTAAAATAGCTATATTAAACAGTATGTATTTTAAAGAGCTTGTGATCAATGGCTGCAGATATAGGCAACTAAGACCCTTCTGTAATAGTTTCACAGTTATTTTCTGGGATAGGGCAGCTACAAAGCGGAATTACACATATGAGTATTACACGTCAAATCGCACAGCAACAAAACATGATCTTCTCGTAAATAGTCGAATTTTTTTCATGAATTCCAGACATCAAATAAGGAGACAGGTATTGTTTTATTTCCACAATTATTAATTATTTGTGTAGTTATGACTATTTGGAATAACGCAAATTATGCGCGCACTATTACATAAGCTCACTTGGAACTCTGTACCTACATATAGTTGAGATTTGGGGTTTGGCGCATTTGAAAGACTAAATACAATACTTTTCATTACTTTAGGCCTATCACAAATAAATTTAAAATTTGGCCTAGTTTTTTAATCATTTCTTTTTCAAAGCAAAATTACTACATTAAATAGCCAAGTTAAAAATCTGAAAAAAAAAAAAAAAAAAAAATATATATATATATATATATATATATAGACTTGTTCCCTGATGTATTATCTGTAAACTATTGCATTTAAAAATGTGGGATCTGCACACATACATTTGCAACAATTTATTTTCCGGAGGCATGCACACGCTCGCAATTCCCAGCTAATGAACCATTTGTGGCTGTAGGTCGGTCTACATGTACATGTGTGCTAGAAGGCTGTGCGCGGAAAGTTTCACGGAATGCAAAGAAAATATACAACCTGAAAATTACATAATTATTGCAGACTTTTCTGAAAATTATACTTGTAATACAAGATTCAGTACAAGGTGTGCATTGGAACAACTGCCAAGCCACAATACATCCTTTTGTAGTATATTTCAAAGAAGATATAGAAATTCGTCACAAAAGTATTGTTGTCATCTCAGAAAGCATGAAACATGACACTGATTCCTTACACTATTTTCAATCCGAAGCAATCAATTTCTTAAAGTAAGAATTAAATGATATGAGAAAAATTATCTATTCTTCCAATGGATCAAGTTCACAATACAAACAAAAAGAATTAAAAAAACACAGTATCTGCTTACATGAAGACGATTATGGAATTAGTGCTGAATGGCACTTCTTTGCAACGTCGCATGGTAAAGGTCCATGTGACGACATTGAGCGTATTCTGCATCTCAGCGCTGAGCAATCTGATGGCATCACAGTGTTCCGAATTTCAACGATGACATCACTGTTGCTCCACCGGTGTCGCACCGGTTCTAGCTTGCAGAGGTGGTGGCAGTCTCCATCAGCCGCCATCAGTGAATCTGATTGGTTCTTGAATTAGCAGACGAATGACATCGTGCACTGTTGTGTCATGGCGGTGTATTCTGCTTTGGTTCTACTGTATTGTTTGTAATGAGCATAACGTAAAAACAATATGTTAATGGCTTATGAGCGAACATGTCAACGGACCAGTTATTACTACCAGTTCAAGAAATAAATTGTTTATGCTCTCTTTTCTTTGAACGAGATGACAGTAAGAAAATTTCGCAAAATCTTGTTAGCGTAGCACAGACAACAACTTGTACAGCTGCCATGACAGCCATCGAACCTTCCAGCAGTTTTGTTCCTATTTCGCTGCACCGTGACGTCATTGTTGTCTATCGGTCAGGTGAGATTCGGAATTCGCTGTTAGGAAAAAGGCTGCTATTACACTATCAAAGTTCTTTGACAAAGAATATGATTAAATATTTTATTAAAAATCTTTGATAAAAGATAGGATTTGGGATATATTACACTACATAAAATATTTTATCAACAGTAATCTCACTAGACGTTTTGATTTTATCGATAAATCTGCGAGTGGAACACGAGCAGATTTATCTAGAGAAAATCAAAACTCGAGTGGGATTTAATTGACTATTACACGATTAGAAGAAAGTATACAAAGATTAGAAGTAACGAAGTACTCCAATACAATAAAATATTAATTGGCTTACGAAAATACAACTGTCTTCAAATGTATTATTGTACCATCTCAACATTACAAATATTACGCTAGATGCATGCTAGATGGCAGTAGTGTCTTTATACAGACACTGTAATGATTACTATTCAATAAATCTTAATATTAAACAATCTCTGATACGTGACTATCCATAATATCATATAGCAGAAGTTCTTTTCATTCTCTCAGAGCAGAAGCTATAACATAACCTAACTAATATACACAAGTGTTAGAAAAGTTTTAATTAACGACGATGACATAAAAAATAAACATGAATAATTTTAAAAGCAATAATTATTGAATGTACAATTTTCAAATTTGAATGTGGTTGGTGGTTCAATTGATGTTATATTGGACGTGTGCGTAATAGAAGTGGAACTCGTTGATTTAGGCCTACATGGTGTATTCAACTTATTCAGGATTTCCGAATGAATAATTTTAAAAGGAATAATTATTGAATGTACAATTTTCAAATTTGAATGTAGTTGGTGGTTCAATTGATGTTATATTGGACGTGTGCGTAATAGAAGTGGAACTCGTTGATATAGGCCTACATGGTGTATTCAACTTATTCAGGATTTCCGAATGGTGCTCTTCATTTATTTGTAAATCGGATTTCAGAAGATACATAGGTATGATAAGTGATTTTTATTAATTCTTGTTCTTGAATGCCAATGCGAGTCATATTTGAAACTGCTGTGCATCGACTGGAGTGGTTTGTAATTTTATATATATTTTCGACGTCCAGACCAGCGCAGTTTCAAATGTTGGCAAAGAAAGAAACAAATGCTAGGGACGCGATAAAATTAAACAAATGCTAGGGACGCGATAAAATTGTGCGATAAGCAGCCATGATTGGTTGAATACGTCCTTTCGTACCGTTTTATTGGTCTAAAGTAGTATGACGTAGTAAGAGTGTAATAGTCACAGATAACCTAAAATTAGGAACAAAAGCTCACCTAACACTTGTTCCACAACAGTGAACACGTGTTCCGAGGATTTGTTGACACTAATATTTACACGTTAAATTTATAATTTGTTGATACTGATATTTACGCATTAAGAGTATGATTTGTTGATACTAGTATTTAGGCGTTAAGTTTATAACACCATGAATGAAGAACAGTATTGCTTAGGACAGGGACCCGGACCCATGGTTGGCTTATGTGAAGGCAGCAATGAACCTCCAGGTTCCTTATAAGACATTTGTAAGTAAGTAACAGAGGTCGATTTCAGTCAGAAAGCAATGATTTAACTCCGCCTGAATGGACGACACCCAAAGTATTTTGAAATTTTTTGTTGTTGCTAATAGTCACAAGATTTGTACGTATGTCACACTCAGTAACTGCTCTTGAAGTTTAGCTACAAAATGGCTCAGTTTTATACATATATAAAAAGAAGAAAGAATTAGTAAAATGTTGAAATTTCAGAAAGGAAATCATGTAACTCTTATAACTCGTCAAACAAGGAAAAACGAAAGTATTTTAGTCTATGGAGAGCGACACCCCAAAATCACTGAAGTCAATGAGATGATTGTGATTCTTTTCAGCTGTTTTGAGACCGTTGATAGATAATTAATGGTGCTTATCTGTCTACGTGGTTGATAAACATGAACTTCAACCAAAGAGATGAAAATAAATTAAACATCTTCTAATGTACCGGTAATAGAGAAAAATGTTTTTTTTTTAATCTGCTTTTCTCCATTATTACCAAATGATGGTTAGTTCGATTTTGCTAACACCCATTCAATTCAAACTGTTCTGGGGTGAGTTTTTTTGTGCAAATCCATGCCAAAAATT
The DNA here is from genome assembly GCF_040183065.1 of Periplaneta americana. Taxonomy (NCBI): domain Eukaryota; kingdom Metazoa; phylum Arthropoda; class Insecta; order Blattodea; family Blattidae; genus Periplaneta; species Periplaneta americana. Next base: position 93,806,717 of record NC_091131.1, on the reverse strand, counting down.
AATGATTTTGCCTATACAAATGAGAACTGTCCTTATTCAGAGTTACTTAAATATAATAGAGACTGTTCCAGTGCATTGAAAAGATTCAAGACTCTAAATGAATTGAGTACGGACCTTGCAATTTGTTGCCACTGTGCAATCTTGTAAACAAATTTGAAAATATTCCAGAATGTTTTCTTCTGAATGCTGTTCACTCCCTAGAACAGATAGAGGAGCAAAATGGCGACCACATCTGAATGTTTTGAAATAGGTTTGTCTGAATAAATTTAATTTTTCTATGAACAAAACCGTATTATTTTTGTATAAACTTACTTCTTAACAAGGTTAGAGGACTTTCAAAATTGTCATGACCTTTAAATAACATTAGCCTATACATTCAGAAAAACGTTTTAAATCATGAAAAGAAGTGTTGCGATGTGGAATTATCTCTACAAGATACCACAATTTACACATTAAATTTCACAGATGATCTATTTATCGACACAAAGGATCATGACGATATAGAATACATAACTCGGAAACTTACTAAAGAATATGAGGATCGAAGAAAAACTTCTCTAAAATTGAGTATATATGTACCTACAGGATCAACCCTGCAGCCAAAATTACAACATATAACAAATATAATACAGAAATAAACCACAGAGCAAAAATGCTATATGAAAACTAAATTCCATCTCATGGGACAAAAAACTTAGCATTGAAAAACAATATAATTATTAACAGCATTGTAACTTATGGGTGTGATGAGTGACAGATACCCTAGGTTGATCAATTTATGATCACAAAAATACGGGAAACATGGTTAGGACAAATTATAGCAAAGTTCTTGAGGTGTGAAGCCAAAATCCATTGATGGAATGGTTTATATTAAATAATATACTGTAAAACTATCTGTTTAATTATAAAATAAATATGGGTTAGGTCACAATATTGAGTACAATAATATAAAAAAATATGCATGTTTCGTAGTTTTAACTTATTTTTATTTGTTAACAGAATGCAGCAGAACATTTAACTTTTTATCTTGCTATGCAAGATCACAAGATCACCAGAACAGAACTGTACTGATTGGTACCAGTACCTACCACATTATCAATATTAATGCCAGTGGCTGCAAAAGGGTATCTGTCGGATACAGGGGGGAGAGCCATTAATCCTTCCCATTGAAGGCTTTAAGGAACCAACCTGGACAAATACCCAATGTCCCATCCCTACCTTCCCATGGTGCAGCTGTTAGTAAGCATAATTTTACGAGCTGAACTAAAGGGAGGGGCTACTCATCAATTAGCACTGGTCAGCTTGATGAGTTAATGACTGAATATGGTATAATTTCCTCTATATTCCTCTATTCAATACCTAATTCCCTCTTTACCCTTTCCTATCCAGTCCTCTGACTGAACTCTTACTTTCTTCGACCCTGACGGCATTAGAGCATTCGAGGCCTAGGGGTTCATTTCACTTTCCTTCCTCCTCTTTCTACTTTTCTGTTCCTAGTGCTGACCTGCTATGGCACTAAAATCGTCCTCCAGTGGCTTAAGGAGGGAAAGCTGGTGATCAACAAGATCTCCCAGCTAGGTCCAACAGCAGGTGTGGTCCTCCAGACATTCTGGGGGTTGTGTGTGAATGAAGTAGCCACCAAAACGTCAAAATATGGTGTTCACTTAAATCGGCTACAACTTGCCATTTTCACACCTGCATAGAATTGGAATATATCAGTCCCCTAACTGCCCATTGTGCAACTCAAACCAAGAAATGGATTCGGAACACCTCAAAATCTGTGCTTCAGTGGCTGACCATGATAATATCTTTGAAAAATATTGGAGTGCAAGAGGTCAAATGACTTTATTGTCAAACGCCTGGCATTAGAAAACAACAACAACATATTAATGCCAGTTTATATCTAAATGTATTAGCTATTATTATTATTATTATTATTATTATTATTATTAGGTTACATAAAAAATAGCAATCATGATTGTTGTTTAGTCAACTGTCCGAAGACAGGTCTGAACCTCACAAGTGATACCAAGAAGGCACCACTTGTGAGACAACTAGGTCAGGAGATAATGGGGTACGGTGACCAGTTCCTTTCCCCCCTCCCTTGCATACATCGCTGACTAGCTACATATTACACTAGTCAGACTTCAGATGTATACAAACGATTGTTCTTCCTTTGACACATATCGTCAAGTGAGATGTACTGTCTGATAATAGATGTACATATCAGCCAAAACCTTAGAGAACACAATCATGATTGATAAAGAAAAATACGAGGGGATTTGGATATCAGTACAGGAGCCGGAAGGAATAAAAAAAATTCAGCTCAAATAACATATTGTACCCAACAATATCATAAGAGAAAAAAAATGAAAGTCAAAACCACAATTGTAGAGGATCGTGGTTTTATTCGCAAGAAACAACTTTCTTGGTATGGCCATCTCCATAGTATAAGAGCCAAAGATTACCTCAGCAAGTAATTAATGAAATGGTCTTGTCCAGAAATGAAGAAGAGAAGACAGCGAAAGAAAAGCTGGTATGATGAAATTCAGGAAGCCATGAACAAACGAAGCTTACAACAGAGAACGTTGCTAGATAGAAATGAATAGAAAAAGGAATCGCAAGATGTTGATAAATATTTTAAAATGGTATAGATTAGCTCCTTCAGGTCTTAGGATCACCGTACTTAGCGAGTGTGCACTTGTGCACATGAGTGCTTCACTAAGTAGATAACAGCACTAACTACAAGCTACTGTATTGTTCTCCAATGCACTATTTATACTGGTACCATACTATAATGCAATGGGTTACATTACATGTAGAAATAGACCTTAAGATTATAATGCAAAGAAATAATAAAAAAAAAAACAATTTATTATTTATTGCTATTTGCATAAGCTTCATTTAATTTTAATTGTGTTTTTACAAAATCAATGATTTAAAAAATAAAACTCATCCCTTACTAACGTTTTGGATGTTCAGAATGAAATGACCAATAACTGTGTATATATAAAAGAAATAAAGTTTATATACAGTTACAACTTTCAGATTTTTAACATGTGAGACTTGCATTCGGGAGTTCCATGTTCAAACCCCGTGACTGGCCAATCTGACTGGGTTTTTTTATAGTTTCCCTCAGTCACGAAGGCAAATGCCGGATTGGAAATTTACATATTATGATTCATCACTGCCTAAATCACCAGTAACATAAACATCACTCAAAATCTAAATTCAAATGAACACTCAAAACAATAGAAACAGGATCTCAACAATAGTAAAAACGGCCTACTTATACATTCAAAGATCATACTCACACGTTATGGCCACAGATGTTGAAACGTGTATAATTAAACTTAACAAAGAAGGAAAAAAACTCTCAGATTTATGAGGGAAAAGAAAATCAAACACATATAGTAAAAAAAAAAAAACATTTATGGAAAAACTACATAAACTTATAATTTTAGTGCATATGACCCTTCTGTTTTTTTGTTTCTCTTTCTGCTCACAATATTATAGATGTCTGGTGATAAACTGATGATACTGAGCTGTATGTCTTCGGATAATATTTTAGGTTTCGATCTATAACACTGGATCTTTGCTGACTTTTGCATTTCGTGATAGCCGAACATTTGTTATCACATACATAGAACCAAAATATATTGATAGCAGTTTTGCAGCATGTCTATGTACGAGAGGAAAGCGAGACCTGAGGGTTGAAATAATTCATATTGGCACTGCACTCAACCTGAGCTTCCACCTCTGCCTTTCCCCCTATTTACATTAGCATCGTACAATTGATAAGAACTCGGTGCACAGGTTGCATGTATAGAAACACGACAGGTGGGCTGAACGAGGCTGATTATAGATGGATAAAGATTGTTTGAAGAGTCCCTTGCAGTGCAAAGATCTATAGGTAGACGTCAACTAAGATATAGCGACAATTTAGGAAGTTAAAATTCTCAATAATGACTAAAACAGTTTATGAAGACAGACTTGCAAACCCATCAGCGAAACATTTCCATATCTTAACTTGTTTTATAAATACAAGAAAATAGTTGATCTGATTATCGGATATAAATTCTTCACTTTTACCAATAAATGTAGGAAATCATTAAAATACTATTTCTGAGGAGTAATTACTTCCACCATCAACTACTTTAAGCGAATATAATATAAAATAGTTGTATAATTTTCAGTCAGCAACTTATCGAAGTTAAGTTATTAATGTACCGGTAATATAAAAGAAAAACATGATTCAGATACACAACAAAATTTATTTTCAAATCCAAAATGGCAACACTGTATCCACAGTCAGGAATATTCATTTCCAACTTCAAACACCATTTAAACAAGTACAGTTAAGACAGGTTCTTAATATGTAAAAAAAATACATGATACAGTTAAACCAAAACAGCAACACTGTATTCATGGCGCAGAATATTCATTTCCGACTTCAAACACCGTTAAACAAACTACAATGAACACAAGTTCCTAATATATAAAAAAATATACGATACAGATATATTACATCAAATGTATTTTCTTACCTAAAATGGCAACGCTGTGTCCATGGCGTGGAGTCTTCATTTCCGTCTTCAAACACCACTGCCTACTCTCAGCATCCCAAACATCAATGTCGCCCACGCTGTTTGTTGTTCGTTCACTTTCTGATATACGTCCAGCTCCACCAAGCAGATACAATGTTTCACGCAGTACGGACAAACGACCGAAGCAACGTGGAAATCGAAGACTCTGGTAATTTATCCAACTGAAATTGAAACACAGGGGATTTAATGTTTTCTTCTGCATTTAAAATCATTAATTTACTGCGATGTCCTCTGTTATCCTGGCTGTAACAACATCAACAAATGAAAGTCTAGGTATTAGATACCAGTGGTAGCTTAAAAACTGCACTGCTTCAATAAGTTTGTGTGTTTTTTATTTTTATTTATCATACAACATGTTCCATTCCACAATGCAATATTACATGCATTGGTTATCTTATTAGCAATTTATAAATATTTTTTTTTAATTATGTACAATGTAATAATAAGAGTTAATGTTTTAAAAGTTCGGGCTATGTGTGTGTGTTTCTCTCTCTCTCCCCCCCCCTCTTTCTATTTGCACATATAGGATATATACAGAGTGGAAGTGAAATAAACCTGTAGATTTTCAGAGCGAATAACTCATGTTATATATAACAAAAAATTATAATACCGGTATTACATTAGTGGAAAGTTCATAGTGATCTCAGAAAAAAATGTTTTTTCCAAATGTTTAACACCCTCTTATTCGGTAAATACTGAGAGTAGATCGTGATTTTTGTCCATATTGATAGAAAATCTAATGAAAAATCATTTATCCCTCTGGCGTATTTCAATAGCATGGACAGTTTTGGCATAAATTTAATAATTTAAAAACCACTAATTTCAAACCACTGAACGATGCGAGCAGACTGCAACGTCGTAGTAAGAGAGGGAGGTACGCGTACAGAGACAGATCTGAGTTCGTAGACATTTCACATCAGATTGCGAAAAGAAAGAAGACTGTTAGCGGTAATGTTTCGACTGCTGAAAATTTCAACTTAATTTTCTAATTAACTATGCACTTAATCACGAAACGTAATATAGGATTTCTATTCCTTTATGTGTACCTTATCATCCCTTTCAATCTGCAGCATTATTTCATTTCCACCCCTGTATATTATTTTTTTCCATGACAGGCACAGAGATAAAAATACAAGGTGGGCCAGTCAAACGGAAAGATTGCAAGGCGCAGAAAAAGAATGAAAAATTACTATTATATTCATTTAATGAGTAGAAATGACAAGTACATGAATAACCATTAGGTATACAACAGGAAAAAAATTATTTCTTAAAAATTACGTCAGCCAAGTGACCTCCATTCTTCGAGTCTGGCCACGAACTGTTGCATAACCCCTCTCAGTATATTGGCAGGTATCGCAGCAACCTCTTCTTGTATATGTTGTTTTAGGGCTGGAATTGTTCTGAGTGGATTGCCCCCAAACACCTTCGTTTTTAGATGTCTCCATAGGAAGAAATCACATACCATTAAATCAGGTGACCTAGGTGGCCAAGTGATATCCTCTGTCCGAGAAATGACGTGGCCCAGGAACAAAGCATTCACAGCATCCATCGAAATTCTTGCGGTGTGGCTTGTTGCTCCATCCTGTTGAAACAGTGTGTTTTCATTCACTGGAAAATGGGCGCATTGTGGTGTAAAAAAGTTCTGTACCATTTCAACATATCGCACTGAATTAGCAGTCACTGCATTTCCAGCTTCATTCTCAAAAAAAGAATGGGTCAATTATTCCAGTTGATGAAACCGTGCACTATACCATTACCTTTTGGGCATGGAGAGGTTTCTCATGACCATTCAAATCAATTAATTGCAGTTTGCAGTAACGATGAGCACCATTTAACAAAACATTGTAGAGACAAATAAATTGGTTACTAGGGAACGCGGAGATAGTGATGTCACTGCCTAAGGAGTCATAAATTGTAAAGTAAATAGGTAGAGGAGAGACAGTTATATTCATTTTCACCCTCTCCATATGAACAGTATACTCCTATCAAATCTTTCCATTTGACTGGCTCACCTTGTATCTTGGCCTAAATACAACCACTGTATGAACAAAATGAAGATAAAAGAAAATGGAAACAGAACAACAACACTAACACACGTACAGTAAGTTTGAGTGATGGTTTCGATGAAAGAAGGAATAGGAAGAAGCATTTTACAAAGTTTCCTATAAATTGCTTGCCCAAATGGATCAATTTCAGAAAAAAAATCTCAAAAATAATTTTTCCTTATTTTCGGCCCTAATCAACTTTAAGGGTTTCGCATATAAGTCACCTGTTGCCTTTCTTTTAAAACTGCACGAGCATTTTGCTTTTTAATGTATTAGATATGATGAAATGTTTTCAATGTCATGATGCCCTGTTTTATCAATGTTTAAAACTTTCTATTTCTCATGATAGGCCTATGTTTCACTGTAAACTTTCATGTCTTCTCCTCTGTTACTATTTGAAGGGTTGGCAGGAAGAACAATGACGGTCCAAATAACAAACTTTAGAGAAAAATGAATCTTAAACTTTAAAACACTCTGCTTTAATCCGTATATGTAATATCATTACTTTTAATTTTTTTTATTGCACCTGGAGATTTTGTAATAACCATGTAAGCCTCTATTAGTTCTCAACGTAATCCAATAGATGGCACCTCTAACTAAAAACTTTAATTTTATGGACCCTCATCGTTCTTCCCGCCAACCCTTCATTTATTATTTCAAAATCCATGTTTATAAAATCTTAACACGTCAAAATACAGTACACACTTAATTAGATCTGTAAAAGAGAATTTGTTTAAAATAAATGCGCTAAAATGCTTTGGGCTATAATATTGAAGCCACATTAATTCCCTAAACAATATAAAAAAAGCAAATGCGCTACTATAACAACACTACCACTCAGACACTCTTTGCCTACAAGGGAGGCTACAGTAGAGTACACCATACAGCTTTGCCAAACCAACCATGTTGAGTTCTGAACCTGCCTACACTGAAAGAAGTGCGAAGAAATGAAACCTACGTCCTAAGGCTAAAAGGCGACGAAATAAACTGCAGACAGAAAATTTACAGTTCATATGTTTATTCATCAGCACAATAAGCAATCTGTTGCATGAAAGATAAAATCAAAGTTTTTTTTTTTTTTTTCTTTTTTGATACTGGCATATCGTGATAACAAATTACGCATCTGGATAACTGCATTGTTGCCGAGAAAGCATACGCTGCATTTGTGTCCATGTGGACTCAGCAGCAAATGGATTTCTGTTTGCTTTAGTTGGAAAGCTATTTAGTCCAGTGAGAAGTTCTGTTTCATTCAAACTATAATTATAATCAATGACACATTAAAGTTTTTCAACGTAGGCTTATGTAAGTTATTATAATCAGTTTCTTTCCTTTAATTTTCAACCCCCCCCCCCCCAGAGCCAAATTCTGACTGCGCCACTGATATCATCATGTCCTGTTGAATTGTCTATCAAGCACAGCTATCCACTTGGAATGAGTGAGTGTTTTGTAAACATTCTATGTTTTGATTGTCTTATTCCATACAATTAATGTACGTACAAATGCATGTAATGTGTGTACGCATGCATGTGTGCGCGCACAGAGAGAGAGAGAGAGAGAGAGAGAGATCAGTTCCAGATAAGTGGAGAAAAGTAATAAAAATATAATTTAAATGCATTTTAAATCAGCTGCATAAACAAATTAGACTTACACATTGCGTTTAGCGTCGTAACATTCCACATCCCTGCACAGTGGACTTTTTTTAGAGGCCGTCATGCCTCCTGCTACCCAAATGAGATCCTTAAACTTGGCAGCAGCTACTCCCATACGACCCACTTCTAACGATGCTACTTCCTCCCATAACGATGAAACAGGATCAAAACGTTCAACTGATGACAATACACTGAAACAATAAGAGAATTGTGTACAATTGAGAGGTTGGGTACAAGAAAGGCACTTCTCTCAAATGCAAGTTTTGAGAAAATTAATGTTGAAAATTCAAACCGTAATAATGTTATCTATGCACGCCTTTACATTTTGGGTACTCCTGACCTCTATGTTCACAGTACTGAACTACAATGGTTATCATATGCATAACAAATCAGAGAACACAATAAAGCGTTTTACTCAAAAAGGGCACATCCTCTAAAATACCCTTCTTGCACCCAGCCCTTCAATTTTGTTATAATAACCAAATACATAACAGAAATATATCTGAAGTTACACAGTTTCTGTTTCCTTATAATACAACGAGAATCTGTGAATTTAGGATGCCAAGACACTTCAGTAGCACTCCCCACCATAAAGTTACGGTGTAGTTGCGAGCTGTCTCGAACTCTGGACAGATCAGTCTTGAGTTACGCTTCATTAGGGACAGTGCAGTAGTGTGTCGTGTCTCGTGTGTTGTGTTGTGCAATGGTTAGATAATATTCACGACTCATCACATATACATTTTGAAGTACAAGAAATTGTGCGGTAGTACAAGATAAAAATTTAGACGTATATTTCCTAACAGCACAAAGTAAAGTAATATGTATGCAACTAATCCTCACACTCTAGATCAATTAAAAGTAAACATTGGAAGAGAAATTAGGTTCATTAGTACAGAGAAACTGACATGTGTAAATGCAAGTTTCTGAAGAAGATGTAGATTCTGCATGACACAAAATGGACAACACATTAAGTACCTTCTGTGAGAAGAGTGAGTACCGAATTAATTAATTAATGTATTTATTTACTGTGAAGTACGCCGTAACTGTACAAAGGGGAATGTAGGGGAATGCCAGTGAAGTGTTGAGGTACTTTGAGTTCACAGGAAAAATATACTGCAGACTGCGAGAGGATCACGCAAGTACTGGTAAGTGGCTGACTTGCAATAGTTTTAAAAGATTCTCACTGTAAGCAACACTTCATCCTCATTTTCTTTCGTACTATAGACTTCAATAAGATACCTTACCCCTTACAGCAAACATAAAATGTTCACTATTCTGCACTTTCACTCATTCAAATTCTTATAATTCCTACATGTTTATCCAAATCCTACAGCCTTATGTTCCTAGACCTTTCATGCATATTCATTGAGACAGCAGTGCACCAGCTATTGAGTTTAGCTTTTATACCTCTAGAGGACTTGATGGACACATTTGACACTATGTACTATGAGATGTCCGATGAATTTACTGGTATTGCGGACAATTTCGAGTGTACATAAATTCGTGGATAGCACTGGAAAAGACGCGGGCAGAGAGTTTGACGTGGCCATGCAGCAGCACCTCACTACAATCCGAATCTATGGAATCAATTCCGAGCTGCACAGAACAGTAAACAAAAACCAACAACTTAATGGAGGGATGGCATCACAGATTTCAGTATTAAGTTAACAAGAAGCATCGACCATCTTATGTGAGAAATTATAAGCAAGTGGAATAACATGAAAAGAATGATTATTGAAGTTAAACCTGGAAAGAGAGTAAAATAGGCACAAAGGAAGAAGTACGCACGAGTGACAGAGATTAATTGCTATCTCGCAACAATATGAATAATTCAAGGAGACAGGCCATGTCCTGAACTGTCTCCGAACCTGCGGATTCCTGTTCACACTCTAACATAGGAGTTATGGGGGGGGGGACAGTGGGGGCATGGGAGGGGCACTGTCCCCCCCCCCAAACTTGGCCGAAATTTTTTTTTCTATTAACGTTATAAAATATTGAATTCAAAAGATTTTTCTTGCTTTTGTTTATGATTAAGTTTCTATGCTTAAATTGACGAATTAATGTCTTCAGACCATGTGTCTGGACTATAATATTTATTTTAAATTTCTGAATGCTTAAGAATTTCTATACCTCATTTAAGGAATGGAAGTACTGTAATGTTTTTAACAGCCTCTACTGATGTGTTAGAACTCTGCAGGTGTTCAAGCAGCCACTTGGAGAAATATGAGTAACATACTGCACAACAATGCAGAAAAAAGAAAATTGATCCTGGTATAATGTGTAAACTTAAAGATGAGATTAAGTAAAATAATTAGAATTTACATTTAATAACACATCTTGCTTTTTTAAATAAACAGATAAAGTAAATGTAAAATTGGTCCACTGCTGTGGAGTGATGGTTAGCACGTCTGGTCATGAAACGAGAGGGCCCAGGTTCAAATCCTGGTTGGGAAAAGTTACTTGGTTGGGGGTTTTCCGAGGTTTTTCCTCAACCAATTGAAGCAGAATTGGTGGGTAATTTTCAGTTTGGACCTCGGACTCATTTCGCCATCATTAATTCACATATCATCATCCATACAATAGCCCAGGTTAAGTCCACAATGCGGCGTGCTGTACTTGTAGAAGACTGCGGCCGTTCGGCTACCCAATCATTCACAGAATAGGAGTGGTAAGCACAATAAGCCTCAGGTTGCAGTGCAAGCCTTCGGATCCCTCCTCCGTATAAAAGGGAAAAAAAGTAAAATTGTCTGTATATTTTGTTACAATTTTACTTTATTTTACAATACCTTTATTAAATGATTATATTCAGATATACTGTACCAAGGTCAAACTATAATGGGGGAAGAGATAAATGACGTCCGCCATAATCTCGTTATATCGGGATTCTATGGATTTGCTTTGCCCCCCCCCCCAAGGAAACGGTTCTCTCTCCGCCTATATACTCTAAAATCTAAATTGTTAGTAGTTTTAAATTATTAGGCAAAATAAATAAATAACGAAAGAAATTAGTATTGATGTCTTACGGTGAAATTAAATAGGGAAGAAAGAAGGCATGGGTGACAAAGACTGAGTGAAATTTCTAGAAGTCATTGAAATATAAGCAGTTACATTACTTCATACTCTGTATATTACATCGTAGTGCTTTTGAAATATATGTGTGTGTATCTAATGCTCTGGATTTAATAATGAAGTCATCATCCTTCTTGCTTCCCAATATTTTGGTGGAAGGTCCACAAATGTCCTAAGAGTTTCAGAATTAGCCAGGTCCTCCATCTCCATGTCCTCTTCTCTGGTGCACAGTATGCATTTAGGTAAATTCAGTACTCCAATACGATGGAGGTGTTTACTGAGGCAATCATGACCAGTAATCAATCTAAACATGGCCACGGCAGATTTTCGAGGTAGATCAGGAATTAGTTTTGGATCTTTGAGTGATTCTTTCCATTTTGAATTTTGATGTTTTGCCTGTTCGCTGTTACTTATTCTTTTTATTACTCGTTTAAAAACATGGTGTCCTTCAAGAGAATGGTTAAAATCAGCTCATCAAAATGTTGCTTTTGAAATATAGAGTCATTGAAAAGTCAATGAATTTCAATAGTGCTAAAAATACTTCAGAAGAGCAAATAAGTTGAAAGGCACCAAGTTGTAACAGCATGAGAATGAACCTTGTCCCTGAATGAGAGGACTCCAGGCAATATTTACCGGCCATTTCTAACCCACGTCAAAATCCAGTATTAGAGGTAGCACATTGGGCTCACATGGATGGTCTAAAAGCTAATAAGGTTTTCTCATCTTTCACCCACAATTCGTCCATCTGTTGAGATGATTTTTTATGTCATATTTTCTTAGAATATTTTACAGAACATTAATGCTTTATCACTTTATCATAGAGATCCTTCTAAAACACAGTTCAACATAATACTTGTCTGTACAAAAATTCTATTAACTTACCGTCCTTGTCTATCTTGTCCTCCTATAGCATAGAGCATGTCATTGCTCACTACTAATCCAAAGTTTTTCCTCGGTGTCGACATTCCTGTCTCACTGAACCAAGCCCGAGAGACTGGGTCAAAACTCCAGACAGTGCTCACCACTATAGACTTCCCTCGTACGTCGTCATCTCGAGGATCAGCACCACCTATCCACGATGAAAAGCATATGTCAACAATAACATGTATTGTACAATTACTACAAAAATATGTTTAGTTATAGAATGATGGTACTATAACAAATACTCCTAAATCAACACCTATAAATATAATCCATTACGACGAAGTGAATAGAAATGACTAGAATCATTTGAAACGTGAATATGGAGAAGGATGGAGCATGTGAAATGGACAGACGGAATAAGAAACGAAGCTGTGTTGGAAAGAGTGAGTGAAGAAAGAATGATGCTGAAACTGATCAAGAAGAGAAAAAGGAATTGGTTGGGTCACTGGCTGAGAAGAAACTGCCTTCTGAAGGATGCACTGGAAGGAATGGTGAACAGGAGAAGAGTTCGGGGCAGAAGAAGATATCAGATGATAGACGACATTGAGATATATGGATCATATGCGGAGACTAAGAGGAAGGCATAAGATAGAAATGACTGGAGAATGCTGGGTTTGCAGTGAAAGATCTGCCCTTGGAGAGAACACTATGAATGAATGAAATGTAATCCAATCCCTCCTCCTCCTCCTCCTCTTCTACAGAGATAAAGTATTGTGAAACCAAGCAATCATTTTGGGACATGACGGATAACTGAATAAGTACCGGTGGCCTATATACAAAAAAAAAAGTTAATATTTCATGGTGAAAGTGCAGCTATGTGAAGCTTATTTCTCTATCACCTGCTCATAACTAAATAAACATAAAAACTGTGTGGATTTTCTTTATTAAAACATAACACAAATAATACACTAATTTTAGTTTCGAATACTCACTGAAAACGAAAGTTCGTGCGAAGTTTCTAATGTGCCAACACATACGGCCCGAACATAACTAAATAAACATAAAAACTGTGTGGATTTTCTTTATTAAAACACACCACACAACACAAATAATACACTAATTTTAGGTTCGAATATTCACTGAAAACGAAAGTTCGTGGAAACTTTCTAATGTGGCAACACTGATGACCAGAACATAATTAAACAAACATAAAAACTGTGTGTGTATTCTTTAATGAACATCATCACACAACACAAATAATACATTAATTTTAGGTTCGAATATTCATTGAAAATGAAAGTTCGTGCGAACTTCCTAATGTGGCAACACTGATGGCCCAGGCTGTGGCAGATTTAAACTTTTTTTTCTGGCCCAGCCAAAAGTGCCGCTGTTTTTGGTATTGCCTGTTATTTGGGTGCTGGTTACGAGGGATTTTACTGTATATCTTCAGACATGGAATCGAAAAAGCACCCCAGAGTTGGCAGAAAATCATAAATAACGTAGGAGACTATATTACTAATTAATTTCTGTCTCCTATTAATTTCAAATAATTTTGTCACAGCGAAAAAACGCTTCGAACTTTTGCATTAACACAATGTAACCAATGTTGGACTCCTCATGCAAAGGTTATGACCAACCCCATATAGTAAAGCAATAATACTAAAATAATAGGTGTACGTACCCACTAGGTAGACGCGACCTTTCAGATAAGCAGCAGAATGGTGATGACGAGGTTCAGGTAGTTCTCCAACAATATCCCACGAGTTCGTTTCTGCTTGGTAACGGTAAATATGTTTGCCTGTGTTAAGGGCAACACCATACTGGGAGTGAGGATCAATACCTCCAAAAACGAGTACTGTTCCACTGTCAGGACAAAAGAGCGACCCTTCTGCCAAATAATTCTTATTTGATTGTCCCTGCTTGTTAGTACTCATTGCGTAACTGCAACAACTGAAAAGAATATTTACTTTTAATGAGCATTCAAATAGGCTTACACTAAAATATATATACTGTATACTTATCAGTAGTTAATTTGTAGTCAAAAAATCATTGTTGTTTTTGTTAATATTTTTAATAGCAATGATAGTACATTCAAACAAATTAAATATTTCTTAGAACAAAAGTTCATAGACACAATGCTTTAAACAGGCTGCTAAAGATGCCCAGTGCTATGCTGACATTTATTTTTCGTTTTGAATTTCATACTAGCACATGCTAATGTGCACAAAGCAATGTTTAAATATAAAGTTTTAAAATTTAATCATTTATTCTTGTTTGTACTGTCCTTCTGTTCTCTCTCTTGTTTCATGTGCCTGGAGTCCTCTCGTTCAGGGGGGCAAAGTTCATTCTCATGCTGTTACAACTTAATGCCTTTCAACTTAACTATTCTTCCGAAGTATTTTTAGCACTATTAAAATTCACTGACTTTTCAATAACTCTATATTTCAAATGCACTACGATGTAATATACAGGGTGAAGTAATGTTGTTGTTATTTTCTAATGCCAGGCGTTTGACAATAAAGTCATTTGACCTCTTGCACTCCAATATTTTTCAAAGCTATTATCATGGCCAGCCACTGAAGCACAGATTTTGAGGTGTTCCGAATCAATTTCTTGGTTTGAGTTGCACAATGAGCAGTTAGGGGACTGATATATTCCAATTCTATGCAGGTGTTCGGCCAAACAATCATGGCCTGTTGCCAATCTAAATGCAGCTACAGACGATTTTCGTGGTAAATCGGGAATTAACTGTGGATTTTGATGCAGAGAGTTCCATTTTTTCCCTTGAGATTGTGTTATCAAATTTTGTTTGTTGAAGTCTAAGTATGTAGATTTAATAAATCTTTTCACAGAGTACTACGTACATTTAGTGACAGGTCAGTGAAGTAATGTAACTGTGTATATTTTAACGACTCCTAGAAGTTTCACTCAATTTTTGCCACCCATGCCTTCTTTCTCCCATTCAATTTTACCGTAAGACATTAATAACAATTTTTTTCGTTATTTATTTATTTCGTCTAATAATTTCAAACTCGGAATATGTATTATATGTCTTTCTCGTGTTAAATTCTATCGTACCTGGTTAACATGTTTCGGTCTGCTATCGACCTTCTTCAGAACTGGCCGTTGCTGGTCTTGGCTGGTCAATTTCAGAACACACACACTCTTTGACTCCACATTACACTACACAAACACACTCCCACAGGAAACAAAACAAAAGGCGCCAAGACCAGCAACAGCCAGTTCTGAAGAAGGTCGATAACAAACCGAAACATGTTAACCAGGTACGATAGAATTTAACATGAGAAAGATATATAATACATATTCCGAAGTGATATAGTGTTAAAAGTTGTGTAATCAAGATGTATAATTTCAGACTATTAACAATTTACACTTTAAAGTGTGAACAGGAATCCGCAGGTTCAGAGATAGTCCAGGGCACGGCCTGTCTTCTTGAATTATCCATATTGTTGTGTGATAGCAATTAATCCTTCTTCCTTTGTGCCTTTTTTACCCTCTTTCCAGCCTAACTTCAGTAATCATTCTGTCTGTGTCATCATGCTTGCTTATAATTTCTCAAATAAGATGGTCGATGTTTCTTGTTAACTTTGCACTGAAATCTGTGATGTTATGCCTCCATTGTGGGTTCTTTGCTCGCCATATTGTGCAGCATAGATTCGGACTGTAGCGAGGTGCTGCTGCATGGCCACGTCGAACTCTCTGCCAGCATCTTCTCTGGGGCCGTCCTTTACATTTTTAGCGTTCCTAAGAACTTATTGCTTCTGTGAGGATTTTCCATAATATTGAAAGAAAGTGTTATATGTAACATTTTAAACAAAATTAATGTAGCGCCTATTTTGAAATAAAAATGTTGTAGAGATTTCCGGCTTATGAATAATATTCTAACTGAAAGAAACAGCAAAGATATAAAGACATTATGTTCCTTATTATTCGTATATGTAAATGGTCTTCAAACAAAAGATCTTTCATATCGAAAGTACAGAGTTATGTGGTTTAAAGATGGCATTACAGTGTATTAAACAATCCACCATGAATCAAAGCTTCTCTGAAACAAGAAGAAGAAAACGAACGCCGGTGGACATATTTACTGAGAAATAAGGGATGTTAAAATTATTTCAAGTGAGTCAAGGTTAAATAAGTACCTACCAGTATCTGCAAAAAATAAATAAATAAAAAATAAACACTCTTGCAATACCAGTAATAAGTTGGTTCGCAAGCAGTAGAAAATCTATAAAAGCATACCGGTATTCGTATATTTGCTAAAGTCTCTTCTTCCTAATCTCAGACTCCCTTCCCCCTCCCAACAAATGAAAATGTGTAGGCCTAGTTAGTATACTGCTGTACTGTTGAACTTTCCACTACAAACTGACAGAAATGGATGATGATGATGATGATGATGATGATGACATAACAATACATTTGGTAGAAAGCTAATGAGTAATTTTTCTTATAAGAGTATGCACAAATTATAACACTTACTTTTCCTGGAAGAGCCTGTCTTTTGTTTTAATAGTATACACACAGATGGGATCTTGCGACATTATGCTTGTATCAACAGTGTCGGGCATTGTTGATAATGGCAGACTTTTCTCACTAGCATGTGGAGGTAGTTCTGGATGTGGCATGTCTGCTGTAGAATCATTACTAGAAGCAAATGACGCCTGGACCTCCGAGAATTCTCTGTCATCATCATCATCGCCATCAACATTATTTAATTGAGTCATTGTCAACTCCCTCTCTTCCTGTGCCTGAAGAACTTCTCGTACTTGTGTCTCCAATTCTGTCTAGGAAATGAAATAGTTTGATTTAAGAACAAAAGAATATCAACGAAACTGTAGATTGTAAATAAGTACATCATTGCATTCTACTGGAATGCTAGGCGACAAATGTAATCATCCTCCAATTTCGGCCATTAGAAGAAGAAAAAAGAAGAAGACAAATAAATGAACGAAGACAATGTACTGAACATAGCATAAAACATAACATACGGTAATATAAAACATAGTACGGTATAGCATAACATAACATTGGTATTTAAAAAAACACGCACGCACACACACACACACACACACACACACACACATACACACACACAGATACTGTTCTCCAACCAGGAGATTAACCGTGAAAGGAATGTGCTTACTATTGCGTCATCTATTGGAGCGAAGTAGATAGATAATATTACCGTTGTAACATCAGTTTAAAAAACATGCGCTCTCCTGCATATGTTATTTCCTGTATGGAGAGATTAAAAGACCAGGAGATTAACCGTGATCTAATTTTGTTAACTAGGGTAGTATAAATATGTGTGTATCAGTGTTATTGTTTGTGCTGTGAGAGTTAGCCAATGGAGATGCGTGTACTCACGTATGTGTCCTTATGACATCAACATTCATTCATAGCTGCATCTCATTCCCCTGAGACTTTCTCCTGTTTGGAGTACAGTATATACAGGGAATCTCTGAAGTGACGCAGAGCTTGTAGCCCAAGCTGAACTCAGGGAGATACATTTTGCTATCACTGATGAGTGGGTGTGAGGAAGACAGTCAGCTGGCAGGTGGTTGGTTACACAAGCTGTATTCAGTCATAGTCATGATATCGCACTGTGAATGTGCGAATACGCACAATTTATAACGAAGAGTGTTACTTGTTAAAAAGTATTACAGATATCATTCTACATGAAAGTGTCGTCATTTGTTTCAATACGAGTTCCCAGATAAAAATCTTCCTAATAGATTCACAATCTGTAAATTAGTGGAAAAGTTTGAAGAAAGAGATTCTGTTCTAAATAAAAGAAACTCTGGTAGGCCTCGAGTTCTTACTGAAAAGAATTAGATAATATAGGTGCCAGGTTCAAACAATTTTCATGAAAACATTTAAAATGCCTAGCTCAGAAAACTAGGGTATTTAAATCGTCAGCAGCGAGAGCAACCAAGAAATGTTACTTATATCCATACAAGACACAAGTCAACCATAAATTATGTAAATATGATCCAGCCTCAAAAATAAAATTAATGTAATTGGTTTCTCCAGTCTGAGTAAGATAGCAAATTAAATAAGGTAAGTTTTTTTGCCATGGTTATAAGATTGTTTTAACTGGGGAGAGCTTCAGCTGAGGCAGCATGCATTCGTTAGATGCTGCGCGATCTTACAGACACACTGTACAATCATTCATACACATATGCATGATTGCATATGACTGCATGCAAGTCCATGCGCATGCGTGCATTTACATAAATTAGCAAAGAAATGAGTAGGCCTACACATATACAAGGTCTGTCTACAAAGTATCCAGCCATTAAATAAAAGTAAACCCAAAAAGGATAGCGGCTCCCTAGTCTCTTTTAAAGTAGGTAATTCTCACTGGCATGTCACACAGTAAATCCATGTAATAATATGGCGAATTCTCGGCTTCATCTCGCCAAATACCATCTGCTATCACCAATTTTATCGACGCTAAATATAAAATAAGTACTCAGGGATGTATCGTAAAGAAAACAGTACCATGGCACATCGTGAAAAGTTTATTATTATTATTATCATTATTGATTATTAATACTGCTGTTATTATACATACTACTAATTTATATTTATAAAATACAAAGCTGAATAAGAAGCAAGTAAAATAATAACTATTATTTTAGAAAGTAAAAAATAAAAAAAGCAGAGCATTCCCAGCTTACAGAAAAGAGTACCAGAGGAGCGCCCTGGCCCATCCTGGTACGACTATATCCGTTAGTACTTGATACAGTGTAGTTAAATAACCGATCAAACATACGGTATGTTTAATAATATGTTCATGCATATTTAAAAGTTTCGTTACGTAAGTTTGAGGCACTTTTGAGGGTTTATTTAAAACCCTTTAAAATGTCAATATACAATCTATTCCCCACTGTACATGTTACAACCAACCAAGTTTTACCTCGAACTTCGAATGATTTGAAGGAGAACATTAGACGCAAAATCAACGGTACTGACAATGCAATGTTCCAGCAAATGGTCAGGAACATGAAACGACTTGTTAAGTTGTGCCTTAAGACAGAGGGAGGTTATTCTCAGCACTTAATGTAAAGGCAAAGCAATCTCCCAGAGATACAGTACATTTAAGATGCAATACAACGTTATTAGCACCATTCTCGTACATAATGAAAAGTATGAGTTTTATAATATGAGTCACATTGCATCAATACTGATTACCGAATTAATCATGGCCTGAAATATATAGATACATACTGAAGCAACAGCTCCGTCATTAGATCTCAAATCTGTCACAACCTCCTCATACTGCTCAGCTGTGGCTAGAGATCCGCCTCGTGAAAGATAATCACTGGATGTATACTTGTCCATCTGCAACAAAGACAAGTTTAAGTGTTAGTTTGAAAATTTCATTTGGAATATAATCAGCAGATAACCTTACTCATTAATTTATGTATTATTCATTTAGTCCACTGCTTGGAGTAACAGTTAGCGTGTCTGACTGTGAAACGAGCAAGCAAGGGTTCAAATACTGGTAGGGACAAGTTACCTGGTTGAGGTTTTTTTCAGGGGTTTTTCCTCAACCAATTGAAGCAGAATTGCTGGGTAACTTTCGGCGTTGGACCTCGGACTCATTTCACCAATATCCATTCACATATTATCATCGGTGCATCCAGCCCGCGTTTAGTTCACGGTGCGGTGTGCTATATACGGTGTGCACAGAGTGGTAAGCACAATAAGTGTCAGACTACAGTGCAAGTCTTCGGGTCCCTCCTCCATACAAGAGATAAAAAAAAAGTATTCATTTCATTCATTCATTCGTTCGTTAAATTATATTTAATTTATAAAGCAAATTTCACCAAGACTATGAATAGGCGAATTAGTGAGAAATTGGACTACCTGAGAAGGCTGCTTAAAAACATAATTTCTTACGTACTCCATGAATAACAATTACAGGAATAAAATTGACAATGCAACCTTTGCAAGACTTTCTCTATACATTTTCTTTAATTACTATACTACCCAAGCTCAGATGTTTTTGTAGAATATTTTCCTGAAAATTATCTTAGTTCACAAAAAAATGAACAGGTTACCTTTCAAAAACTTAACAGAAAATATTTCGGTGCATTATACGGAAATGGTACAGAAGTACCTGCACAGGGTCAAAACATTTATTCGATACCCATGGAGCCGTCTGCAATAAAATAAATAAATAAATACAGTATTAACATGTTTTCGAGAACTATATCTTCGTTGTCTTCGCAGATGAAACTATGGGAACGTGGTGTCATGAGGCCAAAACTCTTATATCCAATACTGACAGTGAACTAAAGTTTCTTACCATAGACCCACATTCTACTCAATTTCTGCGACAGCATATAGGAACTGCCATTCAATGTATGTTTGCCGACACCACTGTTCTGCGTGAAATTTTCTGTTACCTATAATATCATTCCTGCTATATTTTCAGTGTATTACTTTCAAATAAAATATATACATGGGTCATTCAACAATTAATGGCAATAATGTTTGTATGTGGTGCTATTGGCGTTAAATGATGCAAACTGATAACAATGAGAAAGAAAAGCATCTGATGTGTGTTATCTGTGAGTTTGAAGACAATAATCTCATTTATAAAATATTTGTAATGAGTTTAATTTGTAGACTTATCTGTAGTGCTCTAAAATGTTTAGCAAATACGAACAAAGATGCTTCATTAAAATTCAGATTGCAAGAGGCAAGAATGCTCGACAATGTCATACAATATTACTGGAAGCTTGTGATGGAGAGACTTCACCATATCGTACATTGGCTAGGTGGGCACATGCTTTCCGCAATGGGAGGGAAGATGTTCACCAAAAACGTGGAGCTGGCAGACCGCAATTGACAAGTGGTGATGTGCATGTGAACACTGTAAGAGCACTGCTGGAAGAACACTGTTGTTGGACTTGTATTGAACTAGCAAGAGATGTTGGAATTGCTCCTGGTACGATTCTTCACATACTTAAGAAGAAGTTAAATATTAGGAAAATCTGCGCTTGGTGGGTTCCACATAATCTTAAAGAGGAAAACATGTGGCAGAGAATAGAAACAGCGAGATTGCACTTAGAACGTTATGGACGTGAAGACGAGCGTTTCCTTCGACATATCATAATTTTAGATGAAACCTGGGTTCGATGCTACGAACCAGAATTGAAGAGACAATCAAATGAGTGGTGACATAATGATTCCCTACGGCCAAAAAAGTATCGGTAAGAACAGGATCCACTTAAATTCATGTTCATTATTGCTTATGATTTTGACGGTGTCCTTGTCACTCATTCAGTTCCTGCAGGAAATCATGTGAATGGTGCATTTTACAGTTACTTTCTGAACACCATTTACAACCAGCTGTGTGCCGTAAACATCCAAATCTCCTGAATTCTCATCCTATTGTGCTACATGATGGTGCTCGCTCTCGCTGTGGTTAATTTACTTCCCAGACGGAACTCGGAAATTCTGGAACATTCTCCATATTCCTCAGATATGAGCCCATGTGATTTTTACCTTTTCGCAAAAATGAAATTACCACTTAGAGGAGTTCACTTTAGAACCAGACAAGTAATTATAGTAGCAGTAAAGCAGTCTATTCGAAGATTAGCACAACAAGACGCTGTGGATGGCATTCGTCATCTCCCTGAAGTGTGGAGGTGGGTTCTTCATTTGGAGGAGATTACTTCTGAGCACTGCAACAATGTGACTGTTCCAAAAATGTTTTCTTTGTTGTTAATTCAAATGTTGCCACTATTATATTGAATAACTCATGTATAATGTAGTCTAACTATCGACATGTATTGTCTTCATGTGAATAAGAGTGAGCTGCATCAGTCATATTACAATTTTTTTTTACTAGTTGGCTTTTGGTAGACCTATATTTTGTAACTGAATTTGGTTTTATGTCTGATACCTGTAATATCAACAAAACTTATAGAATTGCTTTGTTCTTTTTCAAATATATATTTTAAATTTTGATATAACTTTTTTAAGGTTTATATTATGTTATCATGTACGATATTTCTTTATTGAAAGCGCTAAGCCTATCTTTGTAACTTGTTTATATATTTCGAAATTGTTTATATTTATACAGAGTGTCTCACAACAATGTTTACACTTTTGAACGTTAAGAACAGAGAAAGTATTAAAGATAACCTGATCAAACTGTTAGTATTTGGCACTTCCATGACTAGAGTGCGTAGCCATTAATTTGTTTTTGTTTTATTTTCATTTGGTTGCCAGTAGCGACAGGTAATTAACAAGATGGCTCAGACATTTTCTTTTGAGCAACGTAAATGGATTTATAGTGCTTTTTGGAAATGTGAGAATATGATTGAGATGCAGAGATGATGACGGGCAGAATTTGATATTACGCCACCATTACATATAACAATTACGAAATTACGCGACAAATTTGAGAGAGAAGGAACTGTGAGTGATCTGAAGAAGGGACGGTGTGGCAGGGAGAAAACAGTAGAGGACGAAATTGGGATGGAAGCAGTGTTACAGACTTTCACAAGATCTCCTAAGAAGTCCATATGGCAAGCTTCGCGTGAGTCAGGTTTAAGGAAAATCAAATGTTCATCGCATTTTAAAGCAAACAAAGTGAAAACCTTACACTCCCAGGTTGCCCCACACAATGAATGAGAATGATCCAGATAGGCACCTCCAATTTTGTGAATGGATTTGCGATAATGAACAGTTTACGGATTTGATTTTGTGGTATGATGAGGCGACTTTTAAATTAAATGGAACCATTAATCGCCACAACTGTGTGTACTGGACAAGAGATAATCACCTTGTTATGGAAGAATGGGCTGTTAATCTTCCTTGGTTATCAGTGTAGTGTGGTATGTCTGTTAGAGGACTTATAGGACCATTCTTTTTTGAAGGAACACTGGCAGGTGAAAGACACCTTAACATGTTGCGAGAAACAATTATGCCAGCGGTTCACCAACTCTATCCAAATGAAAATTGTTTTTTTCAACAACACGTAGCACCGTCACATTACCATCGAAACGTGCGGGAATTCCTGGATGAAACATTTGTTGAGAGGTGGATAGGCCGACGAGGATGAGTCGAGTATCCACCCAGATCTCCCGACTTAACGCCCTTAGATTTCTACCTGTGGGGAAAACTGAAGGACATTGTCTACACCACAAAACCACATATGCTGGATGCCATGGGAGAGGCTGTTGTGAGCGCCTGTGAATCCATTCATATTGAAACCATATCACATGTTTTTCGTTGTGTTCCAGAGTGTTGCAGATGATGTATTGCTGCCAATGGAGGTCATTTTGAACACCTTCAACATTGAAGTTTTGTGACATAAAAACTCATAGTTCCAGTTATTTTTGTTCTAGTTATTAACGTTCAAAAAGTGTAAACATTATTGTGGGACACTGTATAATGAACCTGTTGTATATCAAGATAATGACAGTTGTCACTTCTAATAAGTATAACATATATGCCATATGTTAATGTGTTATACTGTGTACCATACAATGTGTAAACAATGTTATGTATTGTTATGTTGAATATAACATGATTTTCTCTCAGTACCGGCAGTACACAACATATAGGCCTAATATACAATCAATATAAATATAAATCTTAATCTTAATTTTACATTAACTTTTTATTAAACAATAATTTATATCCATTACTCCAGTAACACATTCAATGGTAATTACACTTATTCTTGTTTCTAACCATTTCAAATAAATTAATATAATTTGAATGAAACTATATTCTCCTTTTCGAATGGAGTATACTACAAACTAAAATTCTTAAGGTAAGAGATATGCATTGTAAGTGCTCCAAAAGATACAACAGAAATAATGGCATAGATGTATCGGTACTTGGGTACAATTAATAAAACTTAAGAGTTCAAATATTTCGCCAGTACTAATCTTAATGTCTCACAACTATATCAAAAAAAGAGAGGGGAGGATCAATACACGTATTAAAACCTGTCCCTTCTAGTTTTAAAAAAAGAAATGTTAATATTTATTATATTCTACAATTAAAGTAAACGTGTAATACGTGATTAGTGTATATTATAAATATGTTAAGTGCACAGTCATTTCTTAAAAGTTTGAATGATGGCATCTGAAACATAATAATCTTGAAAACTGAAGAGCAAAATTTTAAGTTACGCAATACTTTCTTGCGATTTATTTTAATTATAATTTATGTTGTACCGGTAGGCCTACTTTTCTCTGCAGCAAATGTAAAAGAAAAAATAAAAATTATTACTTTTGCTCGTTATTTTTTAACTATATATGTTCAGAGACAGATACATCATACATAATGTATATAGTCCACACCTGTGGAGTAACAGTAGCACGTGCTGGACCCCGGACTCATTTCATCGGCATTATCACGTTCACCTCATTCAGATGCTAAATAACCAAAGATGTTGATAAAGCATCGTAAAATAACCTACTAAAAAAATGTATGTACTGTATTGGCTTGAATCTATTAATGTCCCAAAGAAAGTCTAAACTTTTTCGCGTTTCTAGCGAAGAACGTGGAAAGTACAGGGCCAGAGCCAGGGCGTGGTGTTGTAGCTAGCAACATTCCCCCTCCACTCATTCTGGAGGCAGACAGCAGACAGACAAAGATTTTGTGTTCATTACTGATAAGTACAAAAGTGTTTACAATACAATGACAACTGCGAAACGGTCTATGTGGCAATGCTTGCCTTGTGACACCAAAAAGGCGAAATGAATTCAGTTTCTATTTGCTGATCCATGTGGTTAGCGAGTATAAGGGAGTTCAAGAACAGATATTACTGAGCTGTGAGAAGTCGGTTCTTTGATTGCAACAACTTTGAATATACCACGACCCCAAGTTTTTTAATGTTCCACATGGAAGAAATGGAAATGTAACTCAATATAATAAGACCTACACTTTCATTGAAAATGAAAAATGGAAAAAAAAACTTATCTTCTAAACTGGAACTGGATTATTCTTCAGACTGGTAATCACTGTCACCCATACCATTATAAATTCGGTACTTTTTTAAATTCTTTATAATTTAACAAGTGTTAATCACATTCTATGCTGTAATTAACCACTGGACAAGCAACTGTAGTTGATTGTTTTTTTTTTTTCAATTTTTTTGTTGAGATCAGATCATGGTTCCTATTATGCAACCATCATTATACACTATGTTAAACTCTTCCTAAGGAGCAATTACCTCTCAGGGGCCTGTTTCATTAAAGTACAGTAAAAAAACTCTAGCAGCTTACTACAGTTAATTTAGATTTCTACCCAAGTTAATTTTCACGTTTAAAAAATGTTTGAATACCTTAGTAAAATTGTTACTTTAACAGACCATAGACTATAGTTTTATAGTTGACAATGTTTATGAATAGATCATCTAGTAGGATGACATGTATAATAGGAGGCCATGGTTATTGTTCATGCTGAAGATATGGAACAATGTTTTCTAGTACCATTTGAAATTGCTGAAAACTTAACCTAAAACGTTCAATGAATTCATAAGTATTTTCAAATATATCAAACGTTGTTCTTGGACTAATTCTTCTTTGTCTCCTATATTCCACAACAACTTCATCATTGTCACTTGATTGTGAAAACATTTTTTGATAATTTTGTTCCTTTTTACTTAAATATTATGTACTATACTGCGTTTCATAACGTCTGATAGGCGACTAAACATTGCCAACAGAGAAAGGAAGGAGCATAATTGCTAATCAATCAATGGCAGAGTCACATTCCAGACTTATCTTGAAGTGGGCAGTCTGAAGCGTTCTACCTCTGCTCAAACTTCAAGATATGCCTGGAATGTGACCTCTGCCATGGGTTGATTAGTAATTATCCTTCTCCCATCCACTGCCAGCAATGTTTACATCGCCTGTCAGACATTATGGAATGCAGTATAGTACCATACTTAATTTTACCCAGCTATGGAGTTTGGTAAAAAACCTTAGCATAAAATACACGGTGTTCTGCTTAGAGGGATCGAGAAATATGTGATAGTTTCAAGTGTATACTGTAATGGTTTTATAACATAACTTTTTACATAACTTGATGTAATAACTCTCCGAGTTTCGGAGAATGATCAATACAACTCGATGTGTGCACTTCGAGTTACCTTGCAAGCATCTAAACAGTACTCAACCTCCTGTCAAGTGTCCTATAACATTTGTGGAGTGACTACCTCAACTGCATTTGTAATGCATTGCCTCAGTTCTTCCAAAGTGTCAACTCTAACAAGCTGGTACACAACACCCTCCACAAACCTCTAGAAAAAAGTCAAATGGAGGTCAGGTCGGGTGACCTAAGTAGCCACTTAGCCAGGCAAGGGGAACTCATCTTCTGATCAACCTAATGGAAAAGTTTGCATTCAAGAAGTCATGCACTGCTTCATAGCAATGGGGTGGAGCCCCATATTGCTGAAAAACCAATCCTGGAGGGAGTTGGTCAACAACATGTCCAAATACACAGTCCCTATCACTGTCGCCTCAATGAAGAAGAATGTTCCAATGACGAAACGTTCTACTCGTCTACTGAATGGTGCCAGGCTTGTTTCCGCGTTAAACATTTGTGTGCATGCACATGAATGTGTAACTGTTTTTAAACCATTGTTGGATAAATTTGGACAGTTTCTGCATTTTGTCAGATGTAAATCACAGCAATATCTTTATCTGATTTTAAATGGTGAGCATTTATTTCTCGATCCCTCTAAGCAGGACACGGTGTATAAAAAACACCTTTTTGTTTACCTTAGTAAAAAACTAAAGTAAATGAGAGTTTCTCTTAGTAGTTACTATAGTAATTATTTTTACCCTGGTAGTTACATGAAACACAGTTTAGTAAATACCATAGTAGGATAAAATTTACTACAGTAATTATTTAAGTCTAGTAATAATATGAAACACAATCCAGAAAACTAGTCCAGTAATAACCAAGATTTACTAGGACTTAGTACAGTAAACTTTTATGAAACAGACCCCTGGTATTATATTCGAGCACAGGAGAAGGGCTGGATGTCTGAGATAGTGGTTCACTGACTTAATTTGCTAATAAACCCTTCAAGAATAACCTACGCAGTGAATATAATCAGTTGAAATAGTTTGTGTGTCCTACAAAGTTGACTTCTTTTATGATCCAAAAAGACTAGGCTGCGATTACAATACGAGTATAGTTTTCACACGGCTGATTTTATGCAAAAAAAAAAAAAAGTATTAAATTCGTGTCAATACATACTGGCACCAATATTAAATTATTTATCATATTTTTTACAAGTACAGTAAAATCCCTCGTATTCGGCATCCAAATAGCCGGCAATACCGAAACAATGGCACTTTTGGCTAAGCTAAGAAAAATCATTCATGCGAAAGGGAAGAGTCGGACGAAGATGTGAGTGATTTTCGTGGATCGCACATGCCGCATATTGTTTACTCTTTACATTGTTCACGCACGAAAACATAGACAGGAAACTCCGTTATATCCTGGAGTAGATCAGGTAGCATCGGTAAGCTGTCACTTGGGCCTTGCAAACAATGCGCAGAAACGATACCTTTAAATTTACTACTTGAACTCGCCCATTTCGAAGGGGTGTTGGATGAGTCTAAATAGGAAAATGTGAAACTCTCTGTTCCTACAGCGCGTAAAAGTTTAATCTCAGTGATAGATAGTGTATATATAAACAAGAAGACATTAGAGATGTGTTAAAGAGGTTCAAATCATCAAGCGCTACTTCATCTTCATAGTTGCGATGTTGGCCACACTGCTCTTCACGTCACATGGCCATTATTTAAAATTGTCATAAGGTTACCAAAACGTTTAGTAGGCTATTTTTTACGCTATTATTCATTACAATAATTATGAACTGATGAATGTACATTACCGTATTCAGTACTAAAAATAAACATTGTACGTATTTCAAAACTTTATTTTTAAATATCTATATAAAAATTAATAAATTTCAACATATTATGTTGTACCGAAGTACATATGATATTTCAGTGCAGAAATTCTGCGTCATCATATGATGATGGAAGAGTGGAATATGAAAAAAAGTTTGTGCAGTACAGTATGTCTTTACATAACCTATACATGTATTTTCCAATTATCCGGCAAAATCAGTTGCCAGATACGAGGAATTCTACTGTATTTATGAAAGTAACATCATGTAATACCGGTATTTGTTTCTATTTTTTAAAATACAGATTGACTTTCACTGAAAGTATTTTAAATATTACCTAGGTATGTGTTTGTGTTGATTGTACAAAATAACGGACTTTTAATTTGAATTCCCTATAAAAATCACACAAAAAGATTAAAACTATTATATTTTTGTCACCGATTAATCATCACATACAAAAGAAAATGATAAACCTCATTGTAAAATATAATATCGTCATTTGGACCTGCAATGTCGTTCATCGGAGTAGTAATATTTGTTTGAATAAAAGCAAGTCATTATTGACCACGAGCTCCATCATTTTCAGTCTATGCCATCATTCTGATGTGTTTCAGCAGCTTCCTGCATTTATGTTAGAAAACAGTAGGACTGCTTCTAGAAACCATCAATTTAGGTAATAATTCTTCTGTTCACACTTACTATGCATGCAGCTTACCTTAAGAAAATATTTGAATAGTTTAGCTGCCCAACACTGTTAAGAAGCAGCATGCAATGGTTCGACTTCCAATGACATCATGTTACAGAAGTAATATGCAGATGCAGAGCAATAGCCAAAGACTAGAAAATGAGGAAAAATAATGAAATTATTACTTTTTCAGTCTCAAGGCTGTTATAAGTAACTCTTCTCTCCTCTTTTTGATAAAATCTTAACCATTCAAGTTATATCCATGGGGTAGGGTTAGAAAGAGCAATATATTAACGTAGTAATTAAAACCCAGTAAACTCCTAAAAAAATCTAATATGTGATTGATTTTGAAAGAAACAATTAAAAGTATATTATTTTATTTTGAACTTCTTTTATTGTGCCATTTCTGCCTCATTTCACTGTAACACTTTGATGGCGTTGCTTTTATAGTTTGTTTCTTTTTCTTTCTTTTTTCTTCCCCACCTCCACTCAATGCAGTCCCCTCTGAGAGATCTGAATGGAAGGCAATTATTTCGAAATATTTTACACGAGTAGGCGATATATTAGTTCAAACAGGAAAATCCGAAAACAATTAATCCTGAGTCAAAGAGTCCGAGTGCCAGCTCTGAAATTGTGTTGTATGAGGAAGTGGGGAGCGGAGAAACGTGAATCAACACAGCCACATTCTTGCCGTGGTGTATATTTTCAGCCTAGTACAGTACAGTCATGTCATCACTTCTTCCATGCTGCATTCCTGCCGCGGTTTCAGAGCTGATACTAATTCTACTGCTATTGCTACAGTTCACTTCCCAGCTTTGTACCTCTGTAAGGTATATATGCAAATCGCACGATTCTATTGCCTTTAAAAAAGTGGGATTGATTGCACTAAATACTATTCTATTTCAAAACATATGCTACTATGCTACAAAGGTCTTTCACTGTGTGAACTAACGTACTGTGCGTTTTTAGGTAAAGTTATGCGTTTAATTTACTCTGCTTGTCTATAACACCCTTTTGGTACATTTTTCTCTAAGCTACACCCCGTTTCACAGGTTCTAGAACTGAGACGTAGATTGTATGCATTTTGGTTTAGAAGTGTTACCATTAAGGATAATGTAAGCACATGATTCAAATTTAAGAATTGAATTAGGGTTTATTTAACGATACTCGTAACTGCAGAGGTTGTATCAGCATCGCCAGTGTGCCGGAATTTTGTCCCGCAGGAGTTCTTTTACATGCCAGTAAATCTACTGACATGAGTCTGTCGCATTTAAATACACTTAAATGCCATTGGCCTCTTTAGGGATCGAACTCGCAACCTCGAGCATATAAGGCCAGCGCTATACCAACTACGCTGCCAAGGGTGACTTCAAATTTAAGATTCTTGCCAATATTTCACTTTATAAAATTATGAATTATGATATTATATGAACTTAACATTAACTGTGATTATTCTAATTACCGGTACGTAATTGCTTTCATTTCAAAGTACATTTTCCTCTATTTCACACGTGTCTTCTAGATCTGAAACGTAGACAGTATGTTGGTTGAGAAATGCTATACCCTTCAAAAATATTATCAGCAAACGATTCTGATTTAAAATTTTTGCTACCATTTTGTTTAATAAAATTATGAATTACGATACTACATGAACTTAATATGAACTGAAATTATCCTAATTAATTTCTATAATTTTAAATGTAGTCATTTCAAAGACTAGAATGAGACAATCGTCTTTGTAAGTAAAGTGTCAGTTACATAAACATAGGAAAAATTAATTTTTAATACTCACAATTCATCCATGATCTTTAAAACTCAGAAAATAGTGAACTTCAATCGCAGGATCATTTGCAGAAAACAAATGAAAAACAGTTCAATAATTTGTGAGGAACAAGTTATATAGTTGTGTAAATTAAATTATTATTAAATATTAACACATACATTATAGGGAAATATTAAATGACAAATAATTAAAAATATTTACACAATATAAAGCGAAAGTAAATTATATCAAACTTGAAAGCGAAATATGAAAATAATAACTGCAACGATATACATCAGGAAATAACAATTATACAAAGACAAACCAACCTCTCGTTTTGATTTTACATTATCCAAATGACAACAAAGAAATTGATAAGTATATCCCAAACAAATCACAACGAAGGTGTATTTTTAAGTAACATATAATTGCTTATTAAAGTAAAAATGTTTCTACAGAAACAATAATATTCATATTAGAAAATTAACTAAGGCTTCATATGTTCATCAACAGCTCTACTAGTAGAGCAATCTGTTCTTACAGCAGTTGCTGTTAAAAAAGCTGATGTAGATCTATGTACTTTTGTATCTACAGTATAATTCCTGTTATTATTAGTACTGGTACTTACACATTTCTTGTTATTAAAGAATTCTGCCACTGTAGGTTTTGAAGTACTTTCGACGCCATGATCAACTGAATTTTTTGTCTGACACACTGATGTTGGAATTAGGGCTACTAAGCTCGATGCCAACATACTGAGAGGTCTGTCCAGTATTTCATTACTTTCTGGTGGACAATTCTTCATAGTCGGCAATGCATGAGATTCCAGACTTTGTAGAGGTCTCTTTCTGTTCATTTTTGTATGTTTCTTCTCATGCATCCGGCATCGCCTGTAGCCATCTAGATCCCTCAGGAATTCTCGATATGTTGAATAGTTCTGAGGACAAATAAAATTTAATTTCAAATAAATCAATTTTGAGGAAACAGAGTACTAAGTGTAAAATATTAAAAATATCTGGTATCAGCGTCATCTCAACATTGCTGCCTGTTGTAGGGGTGCGTTTGCGTGTTGAAAAGTGGAGTCAAATAGTGTGTGTGTTCTGAAATTGATCTGTGTGTTGCGAATTTGTTTAGGATGTGTTTTAGTGTGTCTGTATATTTCATATTGTCTGTGCTTCAGTGGCTGGTCATGATAATATCTTTGAAAAATATTGGAGTGCAAGAGGTCAAATGACTTTATTGTTAAACACCTGGCATTAGAAAACAACAACATATTTCATATTGTTCTAGTGTGTTGAGTTTTTGGTTTTTGGGTTGTATGTGTAGGATTTCCATGTCTGTATTTATGTTATTGTATGTATGGTTAGCATTAGTTATGTGTTCGACATATGTAGATGTATTGTGTCCTCTGGTTATTGCTTTAATGTGTTCTTTGTAGCGTGTTTGAAATGATCTACCTGTCTGTCCAATGTAGAACTTGTTGCAACTATTACATGTGAGTTTGTATACCTCTGTGGTTGTATTTATTTGTTTGTGTTGTTTGTGTGTTGAGATATCTTTGTAGTGTGTTTTCTGTTCTGTATGCTATGTTGTATTTCTGCTTTCTGAATGAAGATGCGATCTTATGTGTGCTTTTGTTTTCGTATGTTAGTGTGATGTATTTCTTGTGTTCTTGTGTTTGTGTTGTGTTTCATGTGTTTTTGTGTTTGTTAAGTTTTTGTTTTGTCTTCCTTATGGTGTTGTCTATTATGTTTGGATTGTAACCATTTTCTTGTGCTATGTATTTGATTGTGTTCACTTCTTCATTGTAGTGTTGTTGGCTCATGGGTATGTTGAGTAATCTGTATATCATTATCCTGAATGCAGCATGTTTGTGTTGTATGGGGTGGTTAGATGTGTTGTGTATGTGTGTGGTGGTGGTGGTGGTTTGTTTTCTGTATATTTTGAAAACCAACCACCACCACACACATACACAACACATCTAACCACCTCATACAACACAAACAAGCTGCATTCAGGACAATGGTACACAGATTTCTTGTGGTATGTATTTGAATGTGTTCACTTCTTCATTGTAGTGTTGTTGGCTCATGGGTATGTTGAGTAAGCTCATAAAACAGATGTATGTTCTACTAAGTTCTAAGCAGTGCAGATATTCTATGTACAACGAAGTTTATTATATAGCCTACAATTTAGTTACAAAAAAAGCATACTGGTACTAAAACACTAAGCCAAAGCTTGTCACTAAAATATAAACAAAAAAATAAATTATTAGCTAAGAATTTGATAACATACAACTTCTCATGTCAAAAAATATTTACAATTTGAGAGTTATAGGGAAAAACAGAAAGAGTCAATTAGAGATGAATTTTCAGTAGAGCATCTTGAATGCTTAGGCCGGCAGCATACTGCATTGGACATTCTGTCTTGGACAGTCCAATGTGATGGTGATTACACCCATTCTTATAAGGCTGCAGCCTCATAAGAATACGTGTAATCACAGTCACATCGGACAGTCCGAGACAGAATGTCCGCTGCAGTATGCTGCCAGTCTTAAAGATTTTTATGAACGGAACATATTATTCATGAAAACAGTGATTATTTTTTCTGTATTATATTTAGTAACTCATAAAATTTCGTTCTCATACTAGTATAACATATGAATACCATAGCCAGTGTTTTAATATGTATTAGGATGTGATGGTGTTAATGTATTATTTCACTTTATTCTTTGTTTCAATAATTTACTTTAATAATTTGATTATCTAGCCTTTAGTATTATATTGTGTAATATATTCGAAAAAGAGAAGTGCATTAAAATAGTAATCATGGAAAAAAAAATTTACCTAATTTTATTATTTTTAATCAATAATATTCTCCTTCTTGAACTCTGTTTATAAAACATCAGAGTGATATACAGTAGGAAAAGAATGCCATATTAAGAAGTTTAAGGATCTTTAGACTTCACAAATAAGAACAGGAAATCCATGTGGTTCATAGAAGACGACATCGGAAATTGAACAACAGACAAATCAGGAATACTAAACACGTGGGCGAAATATGTACTTACTTACTGGCTTTTAAGGAACCCGGAGGTTCATTGCCGCCCTCACATAAGCCCGCCATTGGTCCCTATCCTGAGCAAGATTAATCCATTCTCTATCATCATATCCCACCTTCCTCAAATCCATTTTAATATTATCTTCCCATCTACGACTCGGCCTACCCAAAGGTCTTTTTTCCTCCGGCCTCCCAACTAACACACTCTATATGCATTTCTGGATTCGCCCATACGTGCTACATGCCCAGCCCATCTCAAACGTCTGGATTTAATGTTCCTAATTATGTCAGGTGAAGAATACAATGCGTGTAGTCTGTATTTTGTAACTTTCACCATTCTCCTGTAACTTCATCCCTCTTAGCCCCAAATATTTTCCTAAGCACCTTATTCTCAAACACTCTTAATCTCTGTTCCTCTCTCAATGTGAGAGGCCAAGTTTCACAACCATACAGAACAACTGGTAATATAAATGTTTTATAAATTCTAACTTTCAGATTTTTCGACAGCGGACTGGATGATAAAAGTTTCTCAACCGAATAATAACAGGCATTTCCCATATTTATTCTGTGTTTAATTTTCTCCCGAGCATCATTTATATTTGTTACTGTTGCTCCCAGATATTTGAACTTCTCCACCTCTTCTAAAGATAAATTTCCAATTTTTATATTTCCATTTCGTACAATATTCTCGTCACGAGACATAATCATATACTTTGTCTTTTCGGGATTTACTTCCAAACCTATCTCTTTACTTGCTTCCAGTAAAATTCCCGTGTTTTCCCTAATCGTTTGTGGATTTTCTCCTAACAGTAGAAGAGTTATATGAGAGAGGGAATCGTCCAAATGAGTTAGCTATAGAAGATGAATCACATGTATCAGAAGACGAAAAAGAATTTTCTATTTTAAGCAAAGAAGTTGAACTAGCGCTTATGGAAATGAAGAATGAGAAAGCAATAGGAGTTGATGGAATCTCCGTTGAATTAGTGAAATGCTTGGGTGAAGACAAGAAGCAAATTCTATCATTATACAAGGAAATGTATGAGAAAGGTGAATGACCTGAAAATTTTACAGATTCAGTGTTGCTACAAATACCGAAGAAAAATAATGCCAAGAAATGTAATGAGTTCGGGACTATCAGCCTGATATCACACTCGACCAAGATTCTCCTGCAAATACTGAATCGACGTTTATATTCTAAGATGGAAGGACATTTGGGAGAAGAGCAGTTTGGCTTTAGAAAGGGAAAAGATACGAGGAATGTAATTGGACTACTATGAACAATCGGCAACAGATACTTCAAGAAGAATAAAGAAGTATGTATATAGTATTTGTGGACTTAGAAAAAGCGTTTGACAGAGTGGATTGGAATAAACCGATCGGATCCTAAAGAAAATTGGTGTGGATTGGTAAGAGAGGAGGCTGATCAGTAATCTTTATATGAAACAACAAGTCAAATCAGAATAGGAGAAGAAATGTCAGAAGGAAGCGAAATAGGAAGAGAAGTACGTCAAGGATACCCTTTATCATCATATCAACATATACTTGGAGAATTTAGTGAAGAACTGTTTTCAGAACATGGGAGGAGTGATAGTAGGAGGAAGAAGAATAAGGTGTATAAGATTTGCTGATGATATGGCATTGTTAGGAGAAGAAGAGATATTAAGGGATCTGCTACTGGAGCAAAATGACATATGAACAGTATGGGATGAAGATAAATGCAAACAAGACGAAGATCATGGTCATAGGAAGAAAAATACAGAAGATAAACTTGCGAATTCTAAATGAGGCAGTAGAGCAAGTGGACAGCTTCAAATACTTGGAGTGTACTATAAGCAGTAATATGAGCTGCTGCCAGGAAATCAAAAGGAGGATAGCAATGGCAAAGGAAGCTTTTAATAGAAAAAGGAGCATCTTCTTCTAACAAATGGAAAAAGAACTAAGGAAGAGACTTTGAAATGCTTTGTGTGGAGAAGAAACATGAACATTACGACGAAATTCTCAAAGGTACCAGTATACCTGGCATGAGTAAAGAGTAATTGTAAATTTTCAATAAAGTTACCCTATGTCTAGATATAAACTTTCTCTGCTATGTACATCAATGAATACACTAATATACAGCATTATCTTCATGTTAAGGATTCAGATTAGAGTAAGACAAATTATATTTAATAAGTGAAAAGGAAAATTTATTAATCCATTTAATTGACAAATTATTAGTAAGTACCTTATTTTCACCAATCCAGTTTCTGGGAGCTGGTTCAGTTAGACCATGTAGATTAATGAAGTGGTGGTAATTTTCATCATCGCACCAATACTTGATGATGGAAAACCTAATGGAAAAAGATTAAAAAAATAAATTCTAAAATTGTCAGTTTTAGTGCAGAACAGGGATCGGCATGTGTGCATCATCAGCAGTGATGAAATACCAGTATGCAGTTATCGATTACTTCCAAAAAAAACGTAGCTTTATATAAAGTTACCCTTCAATAGGAAATTTAATACTAACAGAAGCATACACACGTAAACTTAAGATTCATTCATTTAGTGTTCTGCCCAAGGGCAGGTCTTTCACTGTAAATCCAGCAGCTTTCTCCAATCTTTCCTATTTTCTGCCTTCCTCTTCGTTTCCTCATACAATCCATATATCTAATGTCTATGATCTGATATCTTCTTCTACCCCGAACTCTTCTCCCGTTCACCATTCCTTCCAGTGCATCCTTCAGTAGGCAGTTTCTTCTCAGCCAGTGACCCAACCAATTTCTTTTCCTGTTCCTGATCAGTTTCAGCATCATTCTTTCTTCACCCACTCTTTCCAACACAGCTTCATTTCTTATTCTGTCCACTTCACACGTTCCATTCTTCTCCATATCCACATTTCAAATGCTTCTATTTGCTTCTCTTCACTTCGTCGTAATGTCCATGTTTCTGCCTCATACAATGTCACACTCTATATTACGAAGTATTACAAATTGATTTTAAAAGTATGTGGTGAGTGTACCAGGTTCATATTCTGTTGTTTTCACTGCTAATAAGTCTACTGCCATGTAGAAAATAAATAACAGTAATTTAAGGTGAGTGTTAAATATTTCGCGTACTGCTCTTTCTTCCTACATCTAATAGGTGGTCTATGTATGTTACACATGCCTATTCATTTAAAGTTGAATAAATTTGCTTCATTGGCGGAGACTGAATAATATATCTTTGTGTTAATGTTTACTTAAGTTTAAGTACGAAAAAATCGATATGGATTGATAATTTGCCTAAATATTTTGTGTAATTGTGATGGTAATGAGACGTTATTACGATTTCTAAAAACAAAACTAACTTGGGACATCAGTTTGATATTAAAAAATCTCTGCCTATGCGTAGATGGAAGAAAGTAACAGTTTGTGGGATATTTATAGCAGTTCGGAAAAACTTCATTTCTGGGACAGGTACCGGTACTTCACTGTCAACTCTGGTTGGTTTATGTTGGCAATCCACATTAAACAATAACCATTAACCAATGGACCCAATTTCAAAACACGAAGTGATGAAGATACAATTTACAGTTCAATGTGACCAGGACTGTTGAGAAACAACATCCACTCCCACAATGAACACAACAGCAGTAATTCTCGACCACCTTTATGACGCGGCGTAACAAATGTATAAACTTCTATGTCATAATGAACAGTCTCGAATGTGCCAATGTTTATACCCTGAGCTCATAAAATGTTAGGACTACAAATGCCTGCACAATGAATGCGTGCATCCTCAGTGTGTGTACAGACAAGAGGAGAGTTGAAGTGCTGACCTTTAGTACAGAGTTCCTTCTCCCCTTGACGGAGGAAGGACCCAAAGGCTTGCACAGCAGCCTGAGGTTTAATGTGATTGCTATCATTTCCATTCTGTGAATGATACTGTATATGTCGCTGAGTGGCCGCACTCTTGTATGCAAACAGCACGTTGCACTGTGAACTTAACCTGGGCTATGGGAGTGATGACAATGATATTTGCATAAATTATGGCAAAATGAGTCCAAGATCCAACGCCGAAGTTACCCAGTAATTCTGCTTCAATTTGTGGAATGCTCCCTGAGCACGAGTATGTAACTTACTTTTTCTGGGGGTGCTAGAGAGTTCTTATATAAAAAAAAATCAATATGTATCTTTCTTCTGGCAATAAAGTATTATTATTATTATTATTATTATTATTATTATTATTATTATTATTATTATTATTATTATTGGTTGCGTTAAAACATCGGAAAAATCCCTAAGATGTCCCAACCGAGATTTGAACTGGGGCCCACTCGTTTCACAATCCAGGCTTGAACATGTGGGCCTCATATCGAACAGTAACTACTAGACCACTTGGGGGCGAGGCCCTAAAAATTAAATGAAAAATATTGTACCGGTAAGTGTGCTAATCTGAGCTCTAACTTAATATTAACTAGTATAATATAAGTTACTTCATACATATGTCGAAACCAAATGGCCTTCAGAAAGAATTAAATAATACCTATACTGTAAACTCTGACCTAAGTTCTAACCTAACATTATGTATAAGTAGCTTTACTACTTCAATCTAATCCCAATGTAAAAATAAGTGAATAAATTGTACTGTAATGTCTGAGCTCTAATCTAACATAACCAGTACAACTTCATACTAATTATATTGAAACAAATGCACTAAAAAGTTAATTAAACAGATACTGCATACTATTTGTACTGATCTAACCTCTAATCAGCCTAATCTATTGCACCGGTACATTATCTATCACAATCGTATAATTCATTCATCGAAGCCAAACATTTAATTAAAATATACTGTACACACTGCTCCTATGCATGTACCTAAGCTCAAGAGGGCTACAATAGAGTATTATCTTTCGACTCTTCTCTAAGCTCTAACCTAACCAAACATAACGTTAACTTCAAATATAGGAATTCAATAAAATAATATACTGTATATGATAAATACATTGAATATATACGTACATAAGTGTATTTAATATTTATTCATTCATTAATTTATTTGTATAGTACGTAGTAATGGACTACACATTTCGTACTATGCGGTTACAGAAGAAGGGCATAAGAAACAGACTAGTCATTAATAGCGATATAACCACAAAAAAAATGGTATTTATGACTTAGTTACGTTAGTTTCAAGTATAAAGTTTGGTAAAGGGAAACTAAGTAGGCCTATGTCCCAGATCACAAGTGATCAGAGCCTATTTGTATATACTAGTGACTTTTCCTCGCAAAGGTTTGTAGCACTGAAACACATATTCATAGTTAATCCACAGCTAACAGATACTTTCGGAAATCTTTCCTATTTAAAACAATATTATTTTTATTCATCCTATTTTATTTATTTTTCGTGCTTTTCCTGAGTACCTTTTGTCATTTTTTCTTATTTATAACAAAACTAGGATAATTTAAGTTTGAGCAGTTTTACATTTTTTTTGTCCCAGTCTTCATTATAAAAAAAAGTCAAGTTACAGAAGTTGTGAGAAACTGCTCACGAGCTAGTAGTCGTAATCGATCACTGACAACACCACTGACAGCTTAAGTTCCAATCGAAGTAGAATTTCTGCTGGAGGGAGGGGAGAAAAAATGTGGCAGAATGTTTAGTCAGCGTACTACTATCCTTTCTCCTATCATCATTCCACAATTTATGAATGTATGGACAAAATTTTACTCTGTTCATGAATCTGGCGATTGATAGCAAATGCAACGAAGCACTCTTTTGTAAGAGTTACTCATGATTTTAGCCCAATGGACGTAGGGGTAAAAAAAATACACACCCTTACCTCTCAACCCTTCACCCCCTAACCCCTCACAAGCACAGATTTAGGTTTACATTTAGGTGTGGTCTTTTGTTGCTGTTGCTATGTGGAACGGTAACATCAGGAAATTTTCTTGCAAATCGTCTTTTTACCTTTCTGCAATCACTCTTCTTGAGATAAATCTCTACTATGAAAATTCTTTGCTCTACTGGTAATGTAAATTTCTGCGATACCATGTGAGCAAATTAATCTAAACACTTTACTAACACAATCAGAAGAATAACATGCAATCTAATATTAACACAACCACTCCTAAATCTAAACACTACATTCATACAATCAAAAGAATAACACACAATTTAACGTCAACACAACTACTTCTACAGATAGACTGAACTGGACTGCCAAGCGTGCGGGAGACAGTTTACCTCGTGTTGCATGGCCTTTATGCCAGTTGTGTGCCGCTTGGTCAACTTAAATTATGTAACTGAACACTCTGTAGTTGATTAGCATTGTATATTAAAGTGCATTAATGAAACAGTTCAAAGAAACTAAATTTGTAATATGAAGTTAAAGACTAGACAGCTGACAATATGTCATTCTAAAACCAGAGGATTTTTTTATTTACAATATTATTCTGTATTTGACAAGAGACACATTGAAAACAAATTGTTGCAGCAATTTATAGAATCATTCAGAACAAAAAGAAGCCCTCATATATGATGCAAATAAATTTACTTACGCTACACCTTCTTCTACAAGTTTCTGAACGTCTGCATTGGACATTAATTCAACAAATTCAGGATTTTCTGGATTGCGTTGAATATCAATTAACTGCCATGGAGCACAGAGACCAAATCTTATGCAGGTCATCACTTCAATCAGATGCTTCTGACGACGTTTCCAATCATGCATTAGCCATCGAACAGCTGACATAAATACTTCTATTTCACTGAACAAACAAAATTGTTAATTTTAATGTTACCCGTTTCATTACTCTATTATTAAGAGTACTATTATTATTCCTGTTACTATCATCACTGTCTTACTACAGTTATTTTTCTCCTCCTAAACAATAACATACAATGTATCAGATTTTTATAAAAACACCCAAGTTATATACAGGTACTATAGTTATTATACACAGTGATCCATATAAACCAAACCCTTTAACTATTAAATATAGAATATAATCTAAATTTAACAGAAGAAATACTGAAATCAGAAGTAAACACTGAAATAATGAAACAATTGTCTTTAGAGACAATTAATATTAAGTACCCTCCACAAAACTGGCTTCATTTATACATCGACGGATCCTTGATCTCCAGAGGACAAGGTGCCGGTGCAGATGTTACGTGCTGTCTCTTCTCACTTTATAGATCTCTTGGATATGGAAGAACAAGTTTTGATGGAGAAATCATTGCAATAAGTGAAAGTCTCAGGAATCTTCTATACCACATCAATAAATTTAAGAATGCAGTTATATTGTCAGACTCCAAAGCAGCTATTCTATCAATAGTCTCTAAACACACACCTTCATCTCAAACAGCAGAAATAACTAAAATGCTGTCTCAATTAATATCACTCAATAAAAGAATTGTATTCCAATGGATACCATCCCATTGTGGAATTCTGGGAAACGAGAATGTGGATGCTTTAGCAAAGAAGGGCAGCACTGCTACTTACAGACCTGTTACTAAATCTACGTATTACTCTGTGAAAAGATTTATTAAATCTACATACTTAGACTTCAACAAACAAAATTTGATAACACAATCTCAAGGGAAAAAATAGAATTCTCTGCATCATAATCCACAGTTAATTCTCGATTTACCACGAAAATCGTCTGTAGCTGCATTTAGATTGGCAACAGGCCATGATTGTTTGGACAAACACCTGCATAGAATTGGAATATATCAGTCCCCTAACTGCCCATTGTGCAACTCAAACCAAGAAATGGATTCGGAACACCTCAAAATCTGTGTTTCAGTGGCTGGCCATGATAATATCTTTGAAAAATATTGGAGTGCAAGAGATTAAATGACTTTATTGTCAAATGCCTGGCATTAGAAAACAACAACAACAACATATAAACCTTTACAATTTTAATGAGTTATAATTTTCCTCTGAAAGCTAGTATAAACTTGAAATCGAGTTTAATGATCTTAATGGCTCTGAGAGAATCTATATTGGCATACCTACCATCCATTGTTGACTATTATGATTATTGTTGCCTACTAGTAATTAGTTTGCAGTATTTAATTTTTGCAGTCATAACACAAACATCCAGTTCTCAATTCGGCAGCATGTTTTTATTGTGAAAACGTATTGGAAGACAAATTCCTTGATTCAAACACAACGGGCATTTTGAAGAGAATTTGGTGTGTGCAATGTTTCAACTAGGTCAACAATTTCATTGATGGAAAGAAATCTGGAGACAACTGGCTTGCTTCTCAGCGAGAGTGGAAAACACAGACCTGCAGAAGTCAAGACTGTATTGATGATGTTCGAGGATGTTTAGTGAACTCACCAAAGAAATAATTGTGCTAATTGAGCCAGAAGACAGGCTATTCATATTGCACATGTCAGAAAGCTGCAAAGAAATCGGGGATACACTTCGGAGAACGTCACAGAATATGGTGCGACAAGTACAGTTGTGTATGGATGCAGGTGGAAGACATTTTCAAATTTACTCTGAGGAATCTTAGCAAATAAATTTTTAGCAAACAAATGTGACTATGGTCTTAAAAAACATACGAAATTCCATTTAATTTTAAGAAAATCTAAACTTTCGTTGTACAACATATTGATAAGACAGGTACCAGCAGTACCATATTATGCTTCAGAAGCATGGATATTAACCAAACAGATGCATCTTCGAAGCAATACGGGATGAAAAAAAATAGAGACAAAGATATAATGATGACATTTACAGCCTGTATAAGTTATACAAAACAGTGAATCAGATATACCGATAGTAAAACGTATTAAAATTAATATACAGTATTAAAATGGGCCAGTCATGTCAATGTCATGAGAATGAAGAAGGATAGCTTAACAAGAAGGCTTTTCATTGTAAAACCAAACGGACTACACTAAGAGTAAGACCAAAGTTAAAGTTAAGATGAAAATATGCAGTCGAGAAAGACACTACGAATAAAATCTGGAAAGAAATAATTGGAGGAGATTGGCAATAAGCAAGTAATAATGTGAAACACATCTTAGGAAGGCCAAGATCCACATAGAGCTGTAGAAGCAAGAATAATGATGATGGTGATGATGATAATCTT
Source organism: Periplaneta americana (assembly GCF_040183065.1). Taxonomy (NCBI): domain Eukaryota; kingdom Metazoa; phylum Arthropoda; class Insecta; order Blattodea; family Blattidae; genus Periplaneta; species Periplaneta americana. Next base: position 93,763,976 of record NC_091131.1, on the reverse strand, counting down.
CTTAACAATATCACATGTTTTCTTTGTTGTTGTTTAGTCAACTGTCCGAAGACAGGTTTGAACCTCGTGACACCAATAAGATATCACTCATGAGGCAACTAAGCCAGGAGATAATGGGGTAGAGTGGTCAATTCCTTTCTCTCTCCATTGCATACATCACTGATTAGTAACATATTACACTAATCAGACTTCAGATTATACAAACAATTATTCTTCCTCTGACACATATCGTAAAGTTATTCAGTATTCATTTATTAGTTGCCAATAGACTTGTATAAAAGTTTCAGACATTGTCAAGTGAAATGTAATGCTACTTGATAATAGATGTATGTACATATCAGTCAAAACCGTCGTCCTCGGTAGTGTAGTTAGTATAGTGCTGGCCTTCTATGCTCGAGGTTGCAAATTCGATCCCGGCCGAGGTCGATGGCATTTAAGTGTGTTTAAATGCGACAGGCTCATGTCAGTAGATTTACTGGCATGTAAAAGAACTCCTGCGGGACAAAATTCCGGCATACCGGTGATGCTGATATAACCTCTGCAGTTGCGAGCGTCATTAAATAAAGCATAATTTAGATTTTTTCAGTCAAAACTTCAATCAGGTGTGATGTTTTCTCTATTACTGTTTTTTGTTTCTTGATGTGCAACTTCATGAACGTCTGTAGTATGTTTGCCCGATGGATGTCAATCCATACTCTTTTCAGTATGCCTAGTTGAATTATTCATCAGTGATCTCCATCATATTATGCGGAGACCACTTTGCAACAAAGAGTAACAGGTAGTGCAAAATTGCAGTTTGTAACAATAATAATGAATTTTTTTAACATTTTACACTGACTAGAAAGAACTAAATAATAAAAAATAAATTATGGTTTATTTAACGATGCTCACAACTGCAGAGGTTATATCAGTGTCGCTGGTGTGCCGGAATTTTGTCCCGCAGGAGTTCTTTTACATGCCAGTAATTCTACTGACATGAGCCTGTCACATTTAAACACACTTAAATGCCATCGACCTCGACCGGGATCGAACTCGCAACCTCGAGCATAGAAGGCCAGTGCTATACCAACTGCACTACCGAGGGCAACCTGACTAGAAAGCCTATGGGTATAGTGTTTGTATTAAATGCTAATAAATGAGACAAGAAACATGTATTCTGAATTTTCTGAACATTAATTTTCTTTATTTATGAGGTTATAATTGGAAATATCAGCAACATCCAATAGGCAATACATTTTTGTAATACTGTATTCATGTACAGAGCCTTCAAATAGACGTTCATTCATGAGTGTGTGATGGCTGTTGAAGAGGTGTCGAAGGACACCTTGGCAGATGCATCTGAATGTTAGAAAGACTTAGGATCTTAGGAAAACGATAGCTGAATGAAACTGTAGTACACTCCGCGTCTAATTTGTTTGGGAAGAGGAGGAGTACAAGAAAAAAACAGAAGAAGAATGAAAAGGGAGAGAAGGAAAATTGGAAGAAGAATATGACTATGATGATGACAATAAAAATTGAGAAGAAGAAAAGAGAGAGAAGTAGGAAAAGCCGGGAACAATAACTATTGTATAAGTTTACATAATGTATGAAGTAACTTCATTCCTTTTTTTGTTTGGTATCCCAGTTCTATGTTGATAATTTGTTTAGTAGTCTTCCAGGGTGTGTACATTCATTTTTGAATATATGTTTTTCACCCATAATTACATTTTTCATTGCAAAATGCATTGAGATGGAGAGTGTATGAGTAACAATAAGCTCAATAGCTAAATGGAATATTTCCACTCTATTTTCGTGGTAAGTTGGGAATCATCTTTATCTGGCAGAATAGTCTACAACTAATCTAACTCATTTTCGAAACGTTGTGAATTCCTTATTTATTAACTGTAACTGGAAAAAAGTTCAGTCTGTACCTCTTCTAAATAGTACGCATGTTTTTGTAATTATTTAATTTTCAAGGTTTTCTTAATTTAAGATTAATACCAACAGATATAAATATATCACTTTATACTATTACAAGATACTTAAAACACAAGTGTCTTGATCTGAGACAATTGTGCATATGAGTATTATTTAATATACAGGTAACAGAATAGCAAAATTGAGGGGTGTTTAGCAAAAACGTCAGTTGTCCAAAATCTGGTAATTTTAGTTAGAGTGGCCATCTGATGCTCCTCTGGGACATGCATGATCACATGTATTCAGTTCTTTGAAAACGTCAATAATACAGTGTCGAATGGCTTCTAAAAATTGTTTCTGTTAAAATGTCAGTAGTCCACAATATTTCTTGTAAGAATGTCAGTTGTCCAGGTTTCATTGATCTACACCAGGCCTGCACAAGGTTTGCGCTCTCCGAGCCGGCTCACAGCTCATGAGCGGAATGCAGATATTAGCTACGTTCTGTATAAGGGTGGACTGGAAGAAGGGGTGATCTCGTACAAAATGTACACAAAAGCAAGTACTATTACGAGTGTTTATGAAATGAATTCCCGTTGAGTGTTTGCAAAACTATCTTGGACTTATTAATTAATACAGAAATATTTATTTTACAGAAATAATAGAAATTTGATATCTACTTAAATGTACAATATCTGTGTTATGTTTTTTATTTATCAGTATATCGAAACGGGTTTTATGTTGTTGGCAGCTGAAAGGAACAGTGGCCTACTGATCGTAATGAAACATCATTTACAGATGTTCGATGCCTGCCTTTATTAATGTTGATTATAGAAAACGTTTGCTCACAAATATAAATGTTGAGCCAAACATAGCAAACATTTTCACAGCCAGCCTGTGTAGTCGTGGATATTATTGCTAATGTTTAGTCTTGTAAAACTCAACCAGGCTAGTAGTATTATTCAAACGATCTTTAGCCCTTAAGTCACATTGAAGATCAGTAAGTCCGAGCTGTAAATGGTTAAATGTTATGTTTTATTTAACGACGCTCGCAACTGCCGAGGTTATATCAGCGTCGCCCGTGTGCCGAAATTTTGTCCCGCAGGAGTTCTTTTACATGCCAGTAAATCTACTGACATGAGCCTGTCGCATTTAAGAACACTTAAATGCAATCGACCTGACCCGGAATCGAACCCGCAACCTCGGGCATAGAAGGCCAGCTCTATACCAACTGCGCCAACTGGGCCCACCTGTAACTTATATGACACTGTTTCAACTGGTGTTGAAGGAATTTATTATGATAACTTTAAACTTCTTTCCAATTAAGACAAAATTTTTAGTAGTTTATTTTACGACGCTTTAGCAACAGCTTATGTTATTTAGCGTCTGAATGAGAAGGTGATAATGCCGGTGAAATGAGTCTGGGGTCCAGCACCGAAAGTTACTCAGCATTTGCTCATTCTGGGTCGAGGGAAAACTCCGGAAAAACTTCAACCAGGTAACTTGCCCCGACTGGGAATCGAACCCAGGCCACCTGGTTTTGCGGCTAGACGCGCTAACCGTTACTCCAAAGGTGTGGACCTTAAGACAAGATCTTGGAACCTAGAATTAAATTCATTTTGAATTTCAATTAATATTTGCACATAATCGTTTAACATGGCTTCATCACGAGCAGTTTCTATCGTTCGAAAGTAAGTCATATTACCTTCCCGAAACTGGCTTACGAAAAGTTAAGTTTACGACTGAAATCCCGTAATTTATTCAACACTGAGCTGGCCTTTACCCTGAAGAGAGATTTTTAAATTGTTGAAGATTAATACAGTATCTTCAGTATCTTTATGTCTGGACTCGTAATGACGCATTATGTTACGTTTCTTTCTACCTTTCAAAATGTTGTGGCAGATAAAGCACTGAGTATTTACTCCAGCAGGTATGAAAAAATAAGCATTTTCCCATGCAACACTGAAAGAATTTGCCTGATCACCACTTTTCCGTCTTTTAGATTCCTCCATACAGTACTATAGCAGTAGGTAAGCAACGTGAAACAGTTACTGAGAATACACACTGCACTCCACTAGATAGTTTCCCTCTCCTCTACCTACAGCAAGTCTATGTAATTCTGACATATCTTCCTTTCCGTTTCGGCGAGCGGTAAACATAGCTCTCCCACTGCGAAGGAGCGCGCGTGCTCGTTGAGCGCTGTTTGTGCAGGTATGATCTACACAGTGTTAGCAGCACCAGAGTAGCAGCCGCAGACGCTAATGTGTTTTGTTGCATTTTGCATTCTGCATTGTGAATGTGGAATTTTTCAAGTAAAAATGTCATTTGTCCAAAGGAGTTTTTGCTCCAATTATCCAAATATTATGTGTTATGTGTAAACAACATATTGAAGATAATCCAGTAACTAAAAAGTGTGTTAATACAAATTACCAACGTGAAATGGGAATAATTGTTGATGCAGTGAAATTTTTTCAAGATTCCCACAAAAATATGATTTTGGACAACTGACGTTTTTGCTAAACATCCCTCAATTGTTGACATTAATTTGCTATTGTTCGTTAGTAAATGATTTACCTGTGAACACATATGTAGTTTGAACGTAGAAATTCACAAAGTTCCTCAGCTGAGAGATCAAGAAAGTCCTTCGAGCTCACAAGAGTAAGAAAGAATTTCATTATGCGTGGTATCATCATTTCCATGATGGCTGTGTGTCCATATTTCTTAGCATCAAGATAAAGGAAAAACGCCGTTTCCTCAGAAAATAACTCATCACACTCAATAAATGCCCAACATTGTTCTTCCAGTTCTGAAACATAACATAATGACAAATTTTATCAGTTAATCATAGTTATTCTGCTAGGTAGTAATTCTTTCGAGAACTACTAAACTCAGTTATTCCCTAATTATTTTCCTTATCCTTGACATCAAAATGAAAGTTTACAGATTTGAACATTATTCAACATCGGGAAAATGGAGGAAAACAAACATTTAAAATTTTATAAAATATAGTTCCTCTACTAATGCATTCGTTTGTTTTAACACCTGCAGGTATGGTCAATGAAGACCTTCGTGGAATATACCAGTACTAGTCTGACAGTATGAAAGATTTCATTTACGAGATGGAAGCACACGTAGGGCAGAATTTATTAACCCTCCACCTCCAGTGGCAGGATTATGGATGAGTATGGTAACTAGCAGATTTGAATTTTGATGTGATATGAAATGGTTGGTAAATTTTACATAGAACATTCTCACTCAGGGACACTGTTCTTGCTATGATTCTATTTTTCTTTCTAAGTTAGCCACACTCTTAAGAATCTGTACTGTCTGACAATACGAATATAATGGCAAACATATTAATCAGTGAATCAGAAAGACTGAAAGCAACAGAAATACATTCTGAAGAGCATCAACTGGCTACTGAAGAAAGTTACACAACACAGAACTGCACGCATTGTATTCTTCACCTGACATAATTAGGAACATTAAATCCAGACGTTTGAGATGGGCATGGCATGTAGCACGTATGGGCGACTCCAGAAATGCATATAGAGTGTTAGTTGGGAGACCGGAGGGAAAAAGACCTTTAGGGAGGCCGAGACGTAGATGGGAGGATAATATTAAAATGGATTTGAGGGAGGTGGGGTATGATGATAGAGACTGGATTAATCTTGCTCAGGATAGGGACCGCTGGCGGGCTTATGTGAGGGCGGCAATGAACCTTCGGGTTCCTTAAAAGCCATTTGTAAGTAAGTAAGTAAGTAAGATATAAATATAAACGTAAAAGACTGTAAATGAAAATGAAAGAAATTAGATTAGTTTCTGAACTGCAGAATTAAAAAAAAAATTGTTCTTAATTACCGGTATAAATTACACAATATACAACAGTGTCTCAATAGTTCTATATAGAATATGGACTGAATGGAGGAAATATAAGACAATTTTTTAATTTAGTATGTCAGAAGAGATCATCAACAGAAAGAGGTATAGAAAGACCGAAATAGATATGAAAAGATTTGATATGAAATCAATTTATAGTAAACAGTGAATAAGTGTAAGGGAAAGAGGAGGATACAATAATAAGGGAATATAAGTAAGAGGTATGCATCTAAATTAGAAGAGCGTCTACAAAAAGTATATCTGTAATGAATGTAATTGTGGCACCAGATACAAAATTGTGAGGTCCACATTACATGGATGTAAATGTTGACATCAAATATATATCATATCATATCATATCATATCATATCATATCATATCATATCATATATCATATCATATCATATCATATCATATCATATCATATCATATCATATCATATCATATATCATATCTTATACCAAAATGTAATTTTCTGCATATTATCAGACTGGCACATAATTTCTTCTAACGACCCAGCTATTTTGTTCATACTCATTTATCTACAAAACTATTCAGCTGGAAGTATTCCAATACCAAGGACTTTTTTATAGACCACAGTCAATTTTTGGACATGGTACTTGAATATTGGGTCCCATGTCTATTTGGCACTTGATCACCAAGAAAGTCTACTGTATAATTTTTTTATTATGAGCATAATGCATGATTGCGAGAGAAATCATAGACTGTTCTCTTCGATACTGATAAAAATATATTTTTGGAAGATAAAAATCATATTAGGCAAATATACCATACCTTTCACTCCAAGAAATTGAGCCGCCAAAAATACTTCTAAAATGTTATCTCTTCTCAAAAGCTGGTAGCTTTCTAAACCTTCAGATATCATCCAGTCATAGATGAGAGAAAAAGCTCTAGGTGATACATTGCTCTGTAACAGTTCAAAGATGTAACTATAATACCACTATTTTGTATTTGGTATTTATTTATTTAACCTGATAGAGGTAAGCCCATGAGGCCTTCTCTTCCTCTTTACAATATTATGAATACAATTAAAATTACAATTACTGGTACAATTAATATTAAATTTACTATTACAATTACAATTGAACATACCAGTAAGTACTAAAATATGAGACAATTACTAAAGTTAAGAACAAAGAAAAAAATTAATTTATCGGTACTGAAATGCAAATTGAACGTAGATTAATTGTTATAGAGATGAAATTACTGTAAACTGAAATATTTTATGCTAGAATAAGAAAACTATTGTATTTACAAGAAACCATGTCTGAACGAGTCTCAATTACTGTGCAAGTGCCTAGTGAAGTCTGTGTTTGAATTGAATTTTATTTCGACAGTCCCTGATGTTAGCAGACAGCAAATTCGAGAGTCATGGCCGGGCTATTGTGAAAGAAGAATGCTATGTGATGGTATTGTTAATATTTTTTCGTACCGAGAACATGTAATTTCAATATTACAATTTTTTTAATGTTTTCACGTTTCAGTAATATTGTGCAACAAAATCTTTATTCCCTTACATTTATTTAGAGAACTGTAATTAGCTTAAAGACATTTATGTGCTACTAATGTTTTAGACATTATTTTTAAAAATTGCCACCGATTAACTGATAATAGTAATTACTATTTCGTCCTGCACAGTTTAAAAAATTTCGTATTTATTTCGCCAATTTACTTTGGGATTGTTCTCCTTGAACCTGAAAAGAGACCTGTTCCTGATATGAGCTGATAACTATTTAAAAATACAGTATTGATGGTTGATAAGATTTTCTTCTTCTCGACATGACCTTCTTTAGGTTGTTCTTTGCTTAATTCAAACCGAATAGTCAGATCAATGATCTCAGATGAAGATTTGGAACTGTTGATACCAATAATGTCTATCTGTCTTTTGCTTCCACTATCAGACAGGCAAAGAATTTCTTCGTGAGCTTCCAGACATTTCCCTCGAAGAGCCACAGCTATGAAAAGAGCCCTTAACATGCCATTATTTGCCCTGACTCCATAAGTATGCTCAAGATGTTACATAGGCCAAGAAGCATAAACCATTTAGTTCATCGAAGACTATTCAGAGTGCACCACAGGCAGATTCTCATTACACTAGTAATGAATGATGGATCAACCAGGATTTGAACCCGGGCCGCCTGGCTTGTAAGCCAGTGCGCTAACATTGAACAACCTTGACAGTACGAAGTGAAATTAAAATACTGAAATTTGACAGTCATGATACAAATTATTCAAAAATATATCCAGGCAAACTTTCTTAAACAAAAAACAACAAAACTCGGGTAATATAAAAATAATGTTTAGTAAAGAGATCATAATCATCACCATCAGCAGCAACAACTACCGGGCTTATTACCCTCAGAGAATCAGTATCACTGTAATAGAGATCAGATGTATCTCCCTTTTTCTCTCTCTCTCACACAAACACAAAAAATATATGCAAGTGCACACACATATGCATATAAATTTGTTATCAAAAGTAAAATTCTTCCATAGCAAAAGTTTACCAGACGTCCCCGTTTTCTGGGGACAGTCCCTGAATTTTGCTTTGTTCCTGGACAAAAGTCGTCTCTGGAATGTCCCCGGATCTAATAAGTTGTCCTCAGATATTCCTAGATTTTCAGTGTTGATTACTGTAATTTTATAAAAATGCTGCAAAATTTTGACGAAATTTTCCATTATTTTTGTTCAAATGTAGATGAACTTGACCAGATGAAGATACCTAATTTATTTGAGGACATTTCTTGCCTGAAGAAATATGTGACTAATGTTTCAGTGGAGAGAGTTTTTATTCAGTGAACATGATGTGGACATGTCAAAAATCCAGAATGAGTTCAGAAACTCTTCGAGATATGCTTGTTATCTTAACCAACTTCAACATGAGCTGTCAGGAATTTGCTGCAAAATTTGGAGTCCAAAGAAGACCTGCTTAAAAAAATTTACACTTCTGAAAAATACCAATAGTTAAGTAGGATGAATAATTTTGTGTGTAAATGGAATGAGTATCTCAATTCTCTAAAGTATGTAAAAGCAATACAAGTGAATGGAAAACTAACAGAAATGAAATGCCAGAAGTAGTATATTCATATATTCGATACCTGTTCTCGGAAATTTGAACAAAATCTGGTAACCTTAACATACCAGGACTCTAGAATTGTAGATTTCAATCCTAATGTGAAATATTGACAAGAGTAAACTGTACAGAGTGATTATAATATCCTGTTACTTATACCAATCTCTTTAAATTGTTGTAATATTATTAAGCTTACTGGTGTGTCAACAAACAGAAATTTGAACAAAATTTTTGATAGTATGTTCTTTCTTGTTACTACACTAGTTTTGAATTGTTTCTAAACAAGTACCGGTACCATACAGAGGCAAAACAAATCTTTGTTATGAAAATGTAATATACTTACATATAGGTGTAAACTGGTTAAGAATATATTATGCCTACTGGTAGAACATGTGGAAGGGAAGAAAAAGGAAGTTAACTGGAATTTTTCACTCTGTCTGTATAATCTTACATCATACTTATGATTTCTACCTCAGGCAACTCTGCTTCTTTGAAGTATGCTTTGTCGAAATATGAAGAGTAGCACTGAAGAATAAGATGGTGACAGTTGAATTCTTCGTTTCCAACGTGGACCACACAGTCTGGGTTGCTGCAAAATGAAAGACTGATGAAACTATGCTTCATAGTTCAACACTTTGGCATATATATAAATGAAAGGTTGAGACAAAAGAAGTTCCATTTTGGAAACAGTTGAGGTAAAGATGCTTAAGGGGAGAATGTAGGTATGTTTGGTGACAAATTTCAATATTTCTAACATTATAATCTGAAAAATCCAAGGATGATTAAAAACATTCTTGTCAACTACTGTGCAAAACTGCATGATTCTACCTTAAATACATTCAGAGAAAGAGGTACATAAAGTGCACCAATTTAACATGGCGGAGATAGGGACCTACCGATACTTACATTCTCTTCTTAACTAAATAAAAGCTTGTTACTTCATGTTGAAATAAAATAACTTCTTTTGGAATATGGTACAGTACATAACAATAATATGTTACTAAAATAATGTATGGTTTCATTTCTTACATCTTATATGTTATAAAGTGACTACCCGGCCCAGATTCGATTCCCGGCGGGGTCAGAAATTTTACAAGAAAATTTCTACCTCGGGACTAGGAGAAATGGTGGTACACACCTAATCACTAAATTGTGCACCAATGTGCCTGGGTTAAATCCCAATTCTCTCCACAGTGCATAATATGAAGTGAAGGCATATGTCACTGTTGATAGTGATTCATCCATCGGATGGGGACGTTAAGTCTGGCGGCCCCCTTGGTGCTATTCGACAGGAGTAGGCTATGTGCCGGCACCAGATTTCCCCCTCTCCCTTCCTCAACTTCATCATCATTCCTAACCTATTCTCTACACTACACTTACACGAACACTTAACATACACTCACCCTAATACACAACATGACTCTTCACACAGATACATATCATGCATAACGTGGGCCGCCGAAGTGGTGTGCAATTTGAAAATGAGTCACAGTCCTGCCTTCTATCCGCAGTATGTGGAACCCAAATCACGCAAGTGAAGTGGGTAGGCATTAGTCACACACATATGTTGTAAAGTTTATACAACAAATAGCTTAACTTAATAATGTTATACACTGCAGTATAGAGAACATAATACTGATTCATTTAAATATGGAAGTATCACAGTTGGCATCTGTCTATCAAGTAGGGCGCACTGTCAAAAAATACATGAAAAAGTATTAATAATAAGTACTCATGTTATAACTAGTTCATTGCTGTGTGAAGGATATCTTTCTGAGTACATCTCCACAGTTAAATGAGACGACTGTGACTCTCACCTAGAAGAAGATGAATACTGTAGTGTTCTGCTACACTGTGTTCCATCATGATGCTAATGTCTTTGATTGAACTTGTATTAACAATATAAAATCCTTTAATATACTACCGGTACCAGTTGGGAAATATTTTGCCTTGCTGCTAGCCTTTGGTATATGCATATTCTTTTGTTGTTGTACTACTCTTTCTTTCTGCTGTGCCAGTTACTATAATGTAGAACATGGCGCCTGTTTATGTCAGGAATGTCCAGCTACAATGCCCAGCAATAAAGAAAATAGATGCTGATTTACCATCACAGCTCACCAAATAGTAATGGGACGCCTGCAGGAGAATGGAAGAAATCCAAGATCCTTAACATTGGTCAACAATACCAACAACTTATAGGCTACTACAGTACTACGAGACTTATTTAATACATTTTATTAAAATCTTATACTTCTAAAAAGTTCACATTTAGTTGTAGGCCTAAATAAGTTTTATGTTCAAAGGTTATGTTTGTTAATCAGTTTCTAACACCAAAGTCTAATCTCCATGACACTGACTGGGTTTGTCAGTTGCAGACAGAAAGACAGATTATTTATTACAGATATGATATTGTCAATTAAATATAATTTATACTTATTTTATTTTAAGGAGCCCTATTAAAAATCTATCGAGACTTGGATTGTTTGAAAGTAGCTGAGTTAACAGAAATCTACTCATATACTTACTACACATTTTACTTTTAATTACATGGTTTATTTAGGACTTTTCGAAACATCTCTGAAAAACGTTTTATGAATCGACTAAAGGATTTGTGTTGCAGTTGCGATCACTTTCCATACTGAAGAGAATTTTCGCCAACAAAGCGGAAATAAGCATAAATCAATAAGATGATAAGTCAGAGGGTTATGGAGAGTTTGAAAATACTAGGGCTTTTGTTTGATCTATTTTTAACAAAATCTGATATTATCATTCTGTTTAAATGCTGACGTGTTTGTAACATATTGCATACAATAGTATAGACTACTCACCTTTAAATTAACATTACTATTACGATTTGTACAATGAATTGAAAGATACACGGTACAAAAGAGTAGCAATGACACTGATACATGAAACTATTGGTTCTATAAACTGGTAGAAATCTAATCCTTTTAAGTTCGCAGTGTAAAATTGCACATACCAGTATTTGAGAGAGTATCTGATAATTATTTTGCTCAAACTAATCAGAAGAATAAAAGTGCAAAGATTGTGAACTTAGTCTCGTGAACCATTAACCGAAAGGATAGAGCATCGGCTTTTGACATTGATAACATATGTAGCTCGAATCCCAGTCGGTCCATGTGGAAATTGTGTTGAACAAAGACGGTGTTTGGTGGTGATAGGTTTTTCACGGGATACTCTCATTTCTCCTAAAGGAACTTCATAATTATTCCATTAATCATCATAATCGTCATGATGCATCAAGAGCAACACTCTGCAGCAAAGACTACACAATTGCGGCCTGTTCCTCCAAGAGAGAGACACTGGATGCAAAATTGAAGGAAGTCAATATTCACTATAAAAATTAATTCAATATCAATTAACACTTACATGTAATTATTAATGCGATAACGAAGAAGCTTGTAAAGATCAGATTTATTGGGCAGACTGACATTGGACCAATCTATGGGTTCCGACGACGTGAATCCCAACCTGTAAGTACAAAATAATATGGTATATTACAAATAACACATTTATAATATCCCTATTATTAGAGTTCAAGAATCCATTCGAGGGGAAAAGGAACTGGCCACCCTATCCCATTATCTCCTGGTTTAGTTGCCTCTTGAGTGATGCCTTATTGGTGCCACTTATGAGGTTCAGAACTGTCTTCGGACAGCTGACTAAACAACAACAACAAATTCACTCGTTCATTCGTCAAGGATCAGTTATTAGAGATACGAGGCAAATGAATTTTCAACATCGTCCTAATTTTGTATTAAACAAATTGCACTATAACCAGAAACTGATTTTTTACGACTCTAAATACATCTTGATTACACAACTTTTAACACTACATCACACGGAATATGTATTATGTGTCTTTCTCGTATTAAATTTAAAATTTAACATGAGAAAGACATATAATACATATTCCGTGTTTTTATGACTATTGTAGCCAACTTTTTTATATTTATGGAGCTCTACTTATGATAATTTTTGACGTGAAACGTCATGTTCGAGGTACAAATGAGAAAAATTGTAAGATCTTGACATGTAAGATTTACTCTGAAGTCACGCCTGACAGACTACATGGAAACGAAAGTACACACAGCGTATTCCGAATCTCAGCAGACTGGTGGACATCAATAACGCCACGCTGCTGCAAAATAGGAACTGACTGCTAGCTTTCATGGCGGCTGTACGAGTAGTTGCCATTGAGTTATTATATTATACGTATATACTATAATCACAGTCTACTATATACAGTCGCGAAACTTGAGATGTTTTTTTGCAAATCTCGTGATAAAGCGCTCCAAGTGGTTAGCAACTAGAAACAATAGACTGTCCATGGTCGACTTTGGACTGTGTCGTATTTCTATCGAGTGCTAGCTCGTTGTGTATTTCACATTGCTGCTTGTGAAATGTTCGTTATTGGTTATAATGAAAATGTTAATGGCTAAAATATAATAATTGGAATAATAATATGGGACAAGGAGGAGACGTTTGTAGTGCTATAAATTGTAGCAACAGTAAGAGAAAGAGGCCAGAGTTATCCTTTTTCCGGTTTCCGAAAGATTCAGAAAGGTTCCTGGGTTTCCACAAGAATGCTGTGCAGAAACAAAACTGTTAATTTGAAGTTCTTTGTGACTGTTAGAATACATTATATCCTTAAATTTCACAATGGAATGTTTCAGTCTAACCGAAAGGACATTAGATACCGGTTAAAGTTCTATCACTTAGGCTGCTAAATTTCCAGAGAAATAAAGGTTAGGTCTACTTTTTTTTTCAGAGGATATATTTTTAATTGTAGCTATTAATTTTGTTATTATTTTTATGTGTTATTTTACTAAAGACATAGAAAAATTAAGTTTGTTTTAATGAAATTTATTGATCACGTTTTATTTTCAATTCTGGTAGGATTATTATTGCTTAGGCCTACTTTTTTCTTCAAAGGATATGTTTTTAATTATAGCTGTTAATTTTGTTGTTATTTTTATTTGTTGCTTTACTAGAGACGTAGAAAAAGTCTGTTACAATAAAATTTATTGATCACGTTTTATTTCCAATTCTGGTGTGATTATTATTGCTTAACCTCATCCCACTTTGTTAACTACGTAAGCCTACTCTACAAGTACCGGTACACGTAAGTTACTCCATTAATTCATATTTCCGTTATTATTGTTGTAAAGAGAAATGCAAATTAATATTTATTGGTTTCATAGTTAATTATCGCTATAATCTTGAATGAGTGAAGCTATTATAGTAAATTTCAGTTCGTTTTGCACAAACAAAAATTATATTAACTTATTTCTTGCAGGTATCTTCGAGTTTATGGTGGAATTTAATATACTTCATTAAAATAATAAATTAACTTTATGCATTTAATATTTCAATAATGGAAGGAAGGTGTTAATTTTTCCAAAAGAACACGACAGCGAAAGTGTAAAATATTTTGTCGGCTGCTAGGAGAGAGATCTGCGATGATGAGGCGATAGTAGCAATCCTAGTGGTAGGCAACTACCCATGTTTGCATTTTTACTACATATAGAGCTTCGCAACTGTATATAGTAGACTGTGCTATAATATACAGTATATTATACTAACTCTATGGTTTTGCTTGAGCTAGCTAGCAAGATTTTGCGAAACTTTCATACTGTCATCTCTCTCAAAGGAAAGAGAGCACAAACAACTTATTTCTTGAACCAGTAGTAATTAATAACTGGTCCCTTGACATGCTCGTTTATAAGCCACTAACATATATTTTTTTTACGTTGTGCTCATTACAAACAACACAGCAGAACACACCACCATGACACACCAGTGCCAATTCCCGTCCTTTACAAGAACCAATCAGATTCACTAATGGATACTGCCACCACCTCTGCACGCTGATGGACGGTCTGCTACAGTGCTCGAGCATCAATGACGTCATCGCTGAGGTTCGTAATGCCAGCTGGTTGCTCAGCGCTGAGATACACTTCTTTTGTCACATAGTTTTCCACGAGGACCGTCTCTCTCCATTCTTTATTTAATGTGTCTCAAGGCTTTCCACTCAATAGTTACGGAAATATTGAAGATATGGATTATGTAGGAGTCCTGTATGGATTTCAAAACAGAGAATAGTTCATTTTTTTTACTTGGTTATTTAACGACGCTGTATGAACTAGAAGGTTATTTAGCGTCGATGGTATTGGTGATAGCGAGATGGTATTTGGAGAGATGAGGCCGAGGATTCGCCATAGATTATTACCTGACAACCTTACGGTTGGGGAAAACCTCGGAAAAAACCCAACAAGGTAATCAACCCAAGCGGGAATCGAACCCGCGCCCGAACGTAACTCCGGATTGGCAGGCAAGCGCCTTAGCCGACTGAGCTTGATTCAGTCTGTATAAAATATCATCACCATCATCATCATCATCATCATCATCATCATCATCATCATCATCACATCGTCACCCACAGTTATGTTCATTGTCAGCTGCAGCATCATTAGCACTATATCTAAAATGTCTTATTAAATGCCACATCCCTACAAATATTCTGCGATTAGTTTATTTAGTTTTGGTTCAATCTGCCAGTATGGTATAATCTGATGGGGAGGAGCTATAAAATTTACACCTTTTCCGCTCATATTGCTTCAAAAGCGAATAATCAAAATCTGCTTAAACAAGTCAATTGATTATCCAACAAAATTGGTTTATTCCGGTTTTAATGTTTTCCAAATTGAACAAATATATAAATATACATTACTAAAATATTATAATAAAAATCGTCTGAAATATAAATAAGAACATGTTCATCCTACCAGAAGAAATTTGGCATGTCCTTTAGCTGAACCTAAATGTTACACAACCACTAGAATAAATCATAGCCAGAGTTACGGGTCTATTCTGATAATAAAGTCTGACCTAGGTCATTTTAAGTTTAATAAATGTAAGAAAAAAAAATTAGGCAAATTATTTAGTATCCATGTCTCTTTTTTTCTTTTCTTAATTTCAATATATTATTCATTCATTCCAACTTATATTCTGTTCTTGACTTGATTCTCTACTTTTATCTTCGTAATTATCCCTGTTTTGTAATTTTATTGGAACTTTGTTATGTTCCATTTAGTACAAAATAGCTACTTATAGAAACTGCACTCCGAACTCGAGCTTGTTCAAACGGGTGTGCGCGACATCAATAATATGTATTTATTTTGTATTGTTTGTAGCAACAAGTAGGCCTACTAAATATGTTATTATTTCAATGCCTTGCATCTAGCAATGAAGCCATTAGCATTCGTGCTCTCAATACTTCTGGGCTACAGTATCTTCTACAGATAATGCATTGCAGGTCTTCAAGTGGTCCTCGTTCATCTCCTATATTAAATACTGTCTATGGAAAGAGGAAGATGGGAAATTATAGAAGGTTGCATGTTTTATTAAATGAGCCGGTTTTCATTGCGTGAATCATATTTTCTCCACGGTTAAGCTAAGGGCTATATGCTCTTATTCTTTTAAATCCTTTCCACTGCACTAAACGTAGAATTTAGTGCACCGGTACTTCAATTTACCAGTTCGCCGCAATCGTTCTGCAACTTCTTCGACACATGTTTTGTGCGTGATGTCTAACTGACGGTTGTAAGGGGTTTTATAATATAAAAGATCAACGCCAAATTTAATGTGTTCGAACTGTGTTCAATGGAACACAAAGAATTCTACAAATATTCTCGTTTTATGTTATCACTATCTCTATCTACTAAAATATATTTCAGTTCCCATCATAACCATAAACCTTATCAATACTATCACTATTACTACACGACCACCAATATCAATACGAGAAATTAGGCTTAATATCTTTTATTTATGTTAAATTTAACCATATTTGAAACAAAAAATGAAATTAAGAGAATGTGCTAGAGAATTTGATACAATTTTGGATATTACAATTTATTTCCCTTACCATGATGATTTTACATATAAACACACAATTAGAACGTTGGATCTATTATTATCATGATTTTTTTTTCTTATTTTCAATAAATTTGTTCACGTCTGACAATTTTTTTTTGCATTACTTAAATCACAATCGGAATATGCGTCTGTAATATGGAATTAAGTTACAACAACGGTTGTAAAAATCAGAAGGCATGAAACGCAAATATACGAGTATATTGCTATATTAATTTTTAATTCTGCATATTAACTCATTAAAGGTGTGTGCTCTGTTGTATTATCACACATTACATTCCCGGTGACAATATCTATATGCTCTTCTCCTCTTCAGACAGCTTGAAACAAAGTTCTCAAATCCTCCGCACTGCTTGGAGGCTGTGTCGATCTGTTAATATGGACTAATAATAATAATAATAATAATAATAATAATAATAATAATAATAATAGCTCACGAAATGATCGAAGATTTATAATTACACAAAGAATTTATTTTTAATCTTACTCTGTCAGATTCTGTTCTGATTCATCAGCAACTTCAATTTCTTCCATGCAATCGTCCCCCATTTCGTTAGGATAAAATTCCTCTTCGCTTTGCTGCTGTAGCGGAAATGAACCTTCCGGGTGACCTTGATTCAATGTCTAACACAAAAAAAATAAGAACTATTAAATTAGTACAAACACTGATCTTACAAGGTACATTCGCGAAGTGCCTGACTGATAATGGTATAAAATCAAATACGATGAAAAGTTCAGCTGTAATCAATGTTTATGATACCGATTGTAGTTGCCCATAGTGCAAGTATACAACGTTTATGAGCCTAGATAGATATTGGTATAATAATGAATACGAAAGGAAACTCATCTATAAATAATTATAATTCTACTTTGTGGGTGCTGATGTAGAAATCCGTTAAGCACAATTCATGTAAACAATAAACACATTGGATGAATGATGCATTTTTGCAGTTGGGAGTAGAGCAACTCGAATGTTCAGTGTCCCAGATAACATTGGCAGGAGCTTCAAAGGCATCACATTCAACTGTAAAAGGCACTATGGGCAGCTACAATTGGGACTATAAACATTGATTACAGCTGAACTTTCCATCGTATTTGATTTTATACCATAATCGGTCAGGTACTTCGCGAATGTACCTTGTTAGAATGTTTATGTGTGTGTGTGTGTGTGTGTGTGTGTGTGTGTGAGAGAGAGAGAGAGAGAGAGAGAGAGAGCAACAGTGAACAGGTTATATGAATTATAAGACCAGTTGAGGAGTTGTAGATTGGACATTTTCCATTGCTGGTAATGAAAAAGGAAATCCAACGTTTCAAAGATTGGTTCTATCTTCGTGATCAAAATAAGGTGTGGAAAGTGTTTCTATTCACTGGGAGTCGTTACAAATAGCTAAATCTGTTTCACTGACTTCACCTCCTAAACTGTCTTATAAATAAACATGTAAGTCAGGAATAAGTATTCTATAATTTCAAAATAAAGCAGCACATGTTATAAGAATATTATAGAGTGGAATGAGCGCTTATGCATTTAACCATGTTTTCAATTGCAGAGGTTATTCAATATCGAAATTAAACGCAAGCAAAAAAAAAATAGCCAGCAAATTTTGTTTGAAGCCCTAGATCAGTCTGTGTTATCCTTCCTCGCTACATAACACAAATCTTCCCACGTTCGACCTTGGGAACGTGTACACTCTATTTCCTCGGCAATCGCTTTCCATCTATTACAACAAGAGGCCGACGGCATATAGCACTGTAATTGTAGAACCACAAGTAATTTCCAGAAATTTATGATGTCAGTATTTGAGACACCTGGCTGGCCAGGCAACTATGGTATCAACTAGACGGTGCTCCAGCATATTTCAGACTTCCAGTACGCCAATTGTTAGATCACCATTTTCGATGTAGATGGATTGGAAGGAGTGGTCCCATTGCCTGGCCAGCCCGGTTCCCAGACCTAACACCATTGGACTTCTTTCTCTGCATGAAGGAGAAAGTGTACCAAACGGAGATATCAATCAGGGAAGAGCTCGTTGCACAGATTAACACGGCTGCAATGAAGATACACCAGCACGGATTGAATAAAGTGTAGCGAGAAGTCAGACGGGGTGCTGAAGCGTGTGTTCGTGCGAAAGGGGGACATTTTGAGCATCTGCTCTAGACAACTGACAATTAGCCTGAATTCTCTCAAGCAGACAGGTCCATTAGATGTCGAATCAAATGGGGAAGATACGGTACGTGATATTCGTGTAACTCGGAAACGGAGATGAATATTGAAAAAAGTGTATTTAGGATTATTTGTTGCAAATAAGGTTCTCAATCACTTCCTTAAGGATTGACCTGACCTTTTGATACACTCTGTATAGCGTACTTATATTACTGAATGTTAACTCAATCAACTAGTTATGTGCTATTTTAAGGCATATAGAATTATTTAAATTAGGATAGAAATTTATCTCTTTTGCTATTTTAAAATCTTCAAAATATAATATTGTTATACTAACTTGAGATCCTTCTATTACATCTATTAAATCAGGTATATATACATACAGTAATTGAAACAATATTTCTATAATCCTTTAATATCAGCCATACATCCTCTACTTGCAGAATCATGAATGTTATATATAGCTACGAATAGTTCATAATTAATTCAACAGCTTCATGTAATTACGTTTTATAGGGGGAAAAATGAGAAATGAGAGGGTAACTGAAAGGATTAGTAACAAACAAATTACGACAGGATGAGAGAACTTGAATGAGAAAGCGAAGAATACTGAGTTACGAGAATGAAATATGAAGGCTCAGAAATAAAATATGAATGTGATAAAATTATTATAACTGAAATGAATGTGAAAGAGAATAGCACAGAAATTGTAACTGTGAGTATACAGTTCACAGTTGTTTGTTGTAGTACGTGTTTTTCCTGTATGACAGATAAGAAATAAAAGCTCCTGCCCACCTAATATACGTAGGTAGTTTCATAACATATAAAAAAATAACTGAATAGATTACAGTGGACTACAGTCGGCTATATGTCGTCAGCAAACAGCTGGATACATTAAGAAGATTGATTGATTTCGTACACTAAATTAGCGCCCGGTATGTATGATTAAAGTTGTTAAAAGTAAAGAAATACGTTTAAAGAGTGGCAGGGTATTTATGAAATCCCTTGCTTTGTGTGAAACGTCTGTATTCTTGATATGTAGGTCTCTTTTTTGTACCTTAGCCTGTCACACATTACAAAATGCAATACAATGTTCATTAAAATAAAAATTTCTGATCCGGAGTTGCGCTCGGCGTGGCTTCGATTCCCACTTGGGCTGACTACCTCGTTTTGGGTTTTTTCCAAGGTTTTCCCAACCGTAAGGCGAATGTCAGGAAATCTATGGCGAATCCTCACCCGCATCTCCCCAAATACCATTTCGCTATCACCAATTCAATCGACGTTAAATGACCTAGTAATTGATACAGCGTCATTAAATAGTTAAGTAAAAGAAATAGAGAAACAGCCGACAAATTTTACCTGGAACCTTCTGCCAAAGATAAAGTAATTTGCTATGTCCATAACAAGGAAAGGCAAACCTCATAACATGTCAAGCTCTAACGAAGTCTTTAAATTTTACTATTATTTAGGTCGTTCAAAAATGATTGACACTCCCCCCCATAACTCCCGAATAGTAGCAGTTTGAAATGCTCTCTAGTGTATGCTTGAAGACAGATTATAGAGCCGACTACTGCCACCAGATGACTGCTACATCGCTGTGTCATTCGTGCCGGTATGTGGGTCTATTCGTGGACAACGTTAACACAACATGGAAACAATCATGGGCAATGGTGATAGGCCTAGCTATTGCAATTCACTGCGCCAACACATTCAACAATACCGCCATGGAAAATGGGTGTACGACGTTCTTCTCCAACACGACAATGCAAGGCCACATGACAGTCGCCAGACCATTGCCACCCTAGGAGATCTAAGGTACACCGTGCTGTCTCATCCTCCATCTTGCCGGATATTGCCCTAGCGACTACGATCTATTCGACGCAATCAGCGTATTCCGAATCTCACCGGACCTGTGAACAACAATGACGTCACGCTGCAGTGAAATAGGAACAAAACTGCTGGAAGGTTCGATGGCTATCATGGCGGCTGTAAAAGTTGTTGTCTGTGCTACGCTAGCAAGATTTTGCGAAATTTTCGTACTGTCATCTCGTTCAAAGAAAAGAGAGCATAAACAATTTATTTCTTGAACCAGTAGTAATAACTGGTTCGCTGACATGTTCGCTCATAAGCCATTAACATATTGTTTTTACGTTGTGTTCATTACAAACAATACAGCAGAACCAAAGCAGAACACACCGCCATGACACAACAGTGCACGATGTCATTCGTCTGCTAATTCCCGCCCTATGCAATCGAGCGTATTCCGAATCTCAGCACTGAGCAATCTGATGGCATCACGGTGTTCCGTATTTCACCGATGGCGTGACTGATGCTCCACCGGTGTCGCACCGATGCCATCAGCTTGCAGAGATGGTGGCAGTCTCCATCAGCCGCCATCAGTGAATCTGATTGGTTCTTGTATAGGGCGGGAATTTGCAGACGAATGACATCGTGCACTATTGTGTCATGGCGGTGTGTTCTGCTTTAGTTCTGCTGTATTGTTTGTAATGAGCACAACGTGAAAACAATATGTTAATGGCTTATGAGCGAACATGTTAACGGACCAGTTATTATTTCCGGTTCAAGAAATAAATTGTTTATGCTCTCTTTTCTTTGAACGAGATGGCAGTACGGAAATTTCGCAAAATTTTGCTAGCGTAGCACAGACAACAACTTATACAGTCGCCATGACAGCCATCGATCCTTCCAGGAGTTTTGTTCCTATTTCGCTCCAGCGTGACGTCATTGTTGTCCACTGGTCCGATGAGATTCGGAATACGCTGATCACCTCTGCAAGCTGATGGAACCGGTGCGACACCGGTGGAGCATCAGTGACGTCATCATTGAAATTCGGAACACCGTGATGCCATCAGATTGCTCAGCTCCGAGATTCGGAATACGCTCAATGAAATAGATCACGCGGGGTAAGAAGTTCACCTCCAACGACGAGCTTCAGGCAGTTGTCCAGCAGTGGCGCCGGTATACCGCCAAGGAATGGTTTGCTGCACAAATACAGAAACTGCCAGAACGATGGCATAGTTGCATAGACATTAGCGGGGAATACTTGTAACATAATCTGTATTTATTTTATTTTCATAAATGATTACTGTGAAGAAAAAGAAACATTTAGTGTCAATCATTTTTGAACGAACCCGAATAAATATTGAGAAGCAATGAAGATAAATGCGTATATATTATTACTAAGGCCCGGATGTTGATGACATGTCATCTTTTTCCTGAGTGGTCTGATGCAATTCTCCATGTACAGTACGTATATGAACTTCATGCAGGGCACCCCGTTTCCAAATATGTACCTTTTATTTTGCATTTTTTTTCGCGATTTTTTAATTTTAAGAGCATTTTCTTTGATTTGGGAGAAGAGTTCTGTCTTTTTTTAGAAACTTGTCTTTTTAGGTCGTTTTTGCCAAATTATTATATCACAGTATTATTTTGTGAAATTACGTCTCTCAGTGTTAAAAGTAGTAGGCGTAGTATAGTTTAAAATATGTTTGCAGAACTGGGAAAGAGAGGGGTGGAAGCCTGAAAAAAGAGTTTGTTCCCCCATCAACAAGGCCGGATGTCTTGGATGCCTCTGCCTATTGAGCTAATTTTCTTAACTATTTGATGGGAGACTGTTCTATTCTACAGCCTATACTCTTTCTGATTTTTCTTCAGTTAGAATGCAGCTTATACTCTGTCTTCATCTTATTTAAAAATCAACCGATTGCTTTCAGTTTTTCAAACAAGATTGGATTTTTTTAATAAAATGGTTGTTGAATGTCAGAACATTTGCTCTATAAATATAGCAAAATGAAGATTCACTGTTGTAATGTATATAGCATTGCCTCGAACTAAACTGAACCATACCGAATGACAGCTGCACAATAATGCCCTAACTTGAGATCTCTTCAGCCTGTGTTACCTATTCATTCAACGCAGCATAAAATTTCCCAAGCTCGACCCAGGGAAAATGTACACACTATCTCCTCTGCAGTAGCATTCGATCTACAACGGTAAAAGGCCGAGCGCATTTACCTGAGCGAAACCTGTTTTCTGATAAAAGTTCTGTATTACAGTTACCTGGACGGATAGTGGCTTCTGTGTTTCAGTGACGGTTGGATTTCCGATTTCCGCCTTTACGTTAACTTTCGTATGTTTGGGATCTGCCACAAGTACACTCACTTTCTTAGACTCGAACACTACCTGCAAACACAACAGCTGTGGTAGTACGCAATGCAATTATTTCGTTTGATATAATATCATACAATTATGTACCTATTTGTTACAGAATAATATTAAAGCTTATGATAACATTACTGTCTAAAATTACATTAAAGCTGTAAGACGCAGCTTCAATTGAATGTTTACACATTTTGTACATTTATTAGTGGTAAAACTATAAACATCCAATAACACTGGAATGAGTATAAGTGTGCATGGGATATGTATTACGACATGTGTCCTTCAGTTGACAACCTGTTCACAAACACAAGTAACGCGCAACACAGGGTCACTCTAAAACAGATTCATTACTCCTAAACAAGTACAGTATACTTCAGTTTTAGCAATGTTTATGATATTATGCACTACTAGTTTAAATAAAGCTGCATAAAACAAGTATGAAAGCACAGGAGTGAGCAGAGGAATTCGGAAGACAGTATGTCTGTGGAAGTGGCGACATAATATAATTAAAAACTATATAAATCATTTGAAATTGATAGAAAGAAGTGAGTCTAACAATCTAATTTCAACTAGTAATTCAGTGCCAGCGACGAATTTAGCTGAGATCTGTATGAAATGACGATGCAGGCCAACATTCAACAAAGTTGAGGAAAACCACTGTAAAAATTTTGTTGGAAAGTACACTTGTACACAAGGACAGTACCTGTATTATAGTAGTACCGGTGTTTTAAGTTAAATTTTTACAGCAAGAGCAGTACCTGTGTTACAGTTATTCCAGTGTTTTAAGTTAAAATAATTATACAAAAAAGATGATCGTAATATAGGCTTAAACACAACTTTAAAAGCTATACCTGTGTTACAGTTATACCGGCGTTTTAAGTTAAAACTGTACAACAAAGATTATCGTAATGAGGGCTTAAACACTGTATTAAAAGCGGTGCCTATGAAACAGAAACATTTTAAGTTAAAATTTTATATAAGATATATTATATTATTGTAATATAGACTTAAACATGTTGTTAAGAGTAGTGCCTCTGATACAAAAACATTTAAGTTAAAATTGTGTATCAAAGATTGCTGTAATACAGGCTTAAACATTTAATTAAGAGTAATACCTGTGGAACAGTAACATTTAAATTTAAAAGTTCACAGTAAAGACTATTTTTTATTCTTTTGTAACACAGCCTTACTCTTGAAATCATTTTTTTATGTGCGCAGGTACTGTCGATGATGTTTTTGATGCGTGAGTACTCTGTTTACATCGCACAGCGCCGCGCGTCACTACTCTTCGTCGTCATTTGGTTCATTGCATCAACTCCGAACTCACTTAACTTCAAAGAGTGGTGGCTAAGATTGCGGTCTCTACTTATCACATATAATAAGTGTACAAAATACATAAGCTGGTATAATAAGAAATGTCGCTTAAAACACTGAACTAAGTACAATAACAACCCCACGACCTTACTTAACAATCATCTTGTTTCCAATGCAATTTGATGAATGCCGAACTTCCATACTTCGGGTTTGTTCGTGTCTCTGTGATGTTATACACCGACAGATCCAAATGGATTCAATAACCTAGTTCACTATTTTGTCTTTATCTAAGAGTTGAAATGTAACTGTCCAAAGTTGTTATAGTATTACATCGATAATATTTGAGGTATTTAGATGTCAAACATTCCATACGTCATAGACTATTAATGCGATTAACTTTTCAGGATTTCAGCTTACGAAGTGCAGTTGATCTTGAGACTTTGGCTACAACAGATCTACCTTACATAGAGATATTTTATTTTTATTTTAGTAGGTTATTTTACGACACTTTATCAATAGCTTAGGTCATTTAGCATCTGAATGAGATGAAGGAGATAATGTCTGTGAAATGAATCCGGGGTCCAGCACGGAAAGTTACCCAGAATTTGCTCATATTGGGTTGAGGAAAAATGTGGGTGTTAGTTACTACCGATTTCACAAAAAAAAAAAAAAATCAATTGCCGCTTAGGTGCGATAATAAATAAGATAATCTTTCGTTGTCCTATACGCCTCTGACTTGTTGAATCCGGGGTCCAGCACCGAAAGTTACCCAGAATTTGCTCATATTGGGTTGAGGAAAAAACCCGGAAAAACCTCAACCAGGTAACTAGTCACGATCAGGAATGAAACCCGGGCCACCTGGTTTCGCGGCCAGACGCTCTAACCGTTACTCCACAGGTGTGGATCACACATAGAGAAAGGAAAATCAATATTTAATTTGTATTACGTAAGAGCCATATTTTCAACTACGTACTAGATATGAAGAAGTTATTGAAACACAATTGCAGGAAGAACATATGTAAACTAAAGATATATTATTTAAAACTGTTCATAAAGAAGTAACAAATAATTTGACATCACAAGACTTTGTCCTTGTAATTATATTTTCTGTATCTTCCTCGGATCAACCTGCCATGTCTGTTAAGCCACTGCAATTTGTTTCGTTTTATAACTGTAATGTGGGTGTTAGTTACTACCGATTTCACAAAAAAAGAAAAAAATCAATTGCCGCTTAGGTGCGATAATAAATAAGATAATCTTTCGTTGTCCTATACGCCTCTGACTTGTTGAAATTCAACTAATCCTTATAGGCTTACTTCATTGGCGAATGACTGTTTGAGTGAAATAGTTCCTATATCTAATAGGAAAGTACAATTAAGCATTTATTACACCTCTATTACCTTCTTTTAACTTAAAATTACATAAATAAGAACATTCTATATTACATTAGTTATTATTACAATATTTTTCAATTCTTAATTAGGAAGACCTATACCTGATTTGGCACAATCTTCAAGTTTCCGCTAGGTGTAGACTGGAATGGGAACACTCGCCTAGCCTCGTCACTATTTCTTCTGGTTACATTGGAAGTACGATTTTCGCCTGCAGCTGTGGATCCTTCAATTGCCATCTTTCCTAGTTCTTGCTGAACGTCGTACAATCTAGGACTAAAGGACACAATACTATAGGTAATAATTTCTCCGAAAAAATCATTTCTTCATTGGTGCGAACTATACTGTTTCATTTTTTGTATTTCATGTAATAAAACACTCACGAAGAAAATAATTGTGTTTGATTTGAAATAACTTATGAAATATTATGAATAAATCTACTCTAGGTTAAATTTACTTGCTAATACTGAACACGAAAATAATCCATTTAATTTCTAAGAAAAAATACTTGCACAAAGATTGAAACATGACATGCACAAAAACGCTTTTTTGGTAGGCCTATTAGGAATGTCGAAAACGTGTATTTCGGTAAAAATCTCGAAATAGATTTCTCTGTATCATCACATCACCACAGTATTTTCTTTTTATGTTTTCTACAATTAAAAAATATAAACGATTATCGTTAAGTGTAACATGTACCTTCTTATTATTTTAATTCCCGCGTGATGTTATAATCAGTACATTAGGTAGCTGTGACATTATCTTTGGCCACGTTGTTATAGAGCGCTTTCTTTTCCGAAGTCCCTTCGTTTTTTTTGCAGTAGCAAGGTCCTTAACTTGTTATTCTCCCGTACTTTACGAGTACCAAGGTGGTGGATCTGCATTACACTCGTAATGAACGATACTGATGTTGGAAAATTGTTAGGATTTCACAGGTGAACTGGAGTACCAGGAGAAAACCCCTCTGTTACCTGGACCACGGGCTTGCCCAACACAAGTTATAAATTCGGGGTGGGTAAACTAGGATTTGGACACGGGCCCCATCGCTGCGCTGCACTGAGTCATCGTGGTGATTAAAAAACTGGAACCCCGCGAAAGCAATCCCAACTGTTAAAAATTACGTGTCCGAGTTATATTTTGGGCAATCGCAGTGGTCAACGCAACCGCAGTGCAAACGAAGAATCTCACCCTGGGTGTCAAATATTCATTGCCAGACGTCTGATAGAGATTTATAGTACACAATAATGGTCCCCACATTAAACACAACCGAAATTTTAAGTATAAGTAAAGAGCGTAAATTGATCAGAAACACTGTCTACTAATGGAAAGGGAAAGAATACTAAACACGAAAAACAACAAAGGAAACCTTTTGCTCTAATATAGGATTATTATGTAATAAATTATTCAAAATTATATATAGATTTTTATACTTTGTACATTTCTATTTTTTTTTTTAATTTATTTATCCTTGGTGCAATCTATAGGTCTTATTGTCGAATAACTACAAAAGAGAATAATCAAACTGGAATAACTACAAAAGAGAAATAACTAAAATGCTCTCTCAATTAATATCACTCAATAAAAGAATTGTTTTCAAATGGATACCATCCCATTGTGGAATCCTGGGAAACGAGAATGCGGATGCTTTAGCAAATAAGGGCAGCACTGCTACTTACAGACCTGTTACTAAATCTACGTATTACTCTGTGAAGAGAATTATTAAATCTACATACTTAGACTTCAACAAACAAAATTTGATAACACAATCTGAAGGGAAAAAATGGAACTCTCTGCATCAAAATCCACAGTTAATTCCCGATTTACCACGAAAATCGTCTGTAGCTGCATTTAGATTGGCAACAGGCCATGATTGTTTGGCCAAACACCTGCATAGAATTGGAATATATCAGTCCCCTAACTGCCCATTGTGCAACTCAAACCAAGAAATGGATTCGGAACACCTCAAAATCTGTGCTTCAGTGGCTGGCCATGATAATATCTTTGAAAAATATTGGAATGCAAGAGGTCACATGACTTTATTGTCAAATGCCTGGCATTAGAAAACAACAACAACAAAAGAGAAAAATAAAAAAAAAATTGTCTAAAATCCATTGATTACCTTCCTAAACTTCTTTATTAGGATTTTAACGTTTTCAAGTTGGAGCAAATATATAAATATACATTATTAAATTTCTTTCACAAGAATAATAACTTCAACATACTTTGGCATAATTTTAATACTATAAGCAATGCTCGGCAAAGATTACGTCATATAAAATGCAGCCCGCATTACATAACAAAAGAAAAGTAGGAGAGTGAGGATACCCAAATTGCTTAACGTTGAATGAACAGTGATAGCTACGGGAAGGGAGAAGGTCACTAGGAAGGCCAGTAAAAAAATAGGAAGACCAATTATTTTAGATAAGACTATAGAGGTAAAAAGGCCTAAACCTTAATGATTACGATGATGATAATAAAGATAATTACAAATTTTAATGTTGTCTTTCTGGAACAGTCCATGCAGTATTTGGCTTTAAGGCTGGTTCACAATAAACCGGAAACGAGAACCAGAAAGAGAATTAGAAACGGAGGACATGAAAGCGAAGATTTTTATTCACAATAAACTGAGAACGGAAACGGCTATACATATATCGATATGTATGTCAACAACGATATGTAAAGTCGATATTACGCATTCTGAAATTAAATGTGTATAATTGACCAACGAGATTCTCTAATGAGAACAAATCAGCCAACATAAACACAGGTTAACTAACTTCAGAATTAATGACACAGAATATTTAAAAATTTAATTCTGGTCACTCAGTACAGGCCTACACGTAGCATATATTGAAAGTGATTTTACTGAAATTCCAAGTTGCAAGTGTACAAGCCTCATATTTATTTTTAATTTAATAATGCACCAAATACAGCGCACTAAATCGTAAGTTTAGTACACAATAATGAATGACAGCATGCGTCACAGCAATGACCATCGTGGCTACGAATGACCATTGAGTACTCATTTTCACATTACACAAATTGATTTACTTATTATTTTGTTGATGTGCTTGTGTCTCCATTTAAACTTATATTTACCCCATCTGCACTATTATAATACTAGACCTATATAATAAAATTGGGTAAACAGTAGTAATCTTTTAATTTTAGACTTCACAGATCTTCTTCTTCCGAGTTAGTTACAAATGATGCATGAAGAAGAAATTATGTCATGGCCTCCTTGTTACAAAATATACGACGATCAGATAGCTTAAACATGGTAACAGAATGAATTTATTAGGCAGTGATCGGAAACGAGAATGGCAAACTTGAAACTTGGACAACCTCACGTTCCCGTTCCCGGGATCCGGCAAGCTTCTCGTTAATTGTGAATGCTCACATTTAAATATATATATATATATATATATATATATATATATATATATTTTTAACAATTTTTCCTTTCTAGTTCTGGTTCTCGTTTCCGGTTTATTGTGAATCAACCTTTATAGCTCTGTTAGTGCGAATTTTGGCCGACAAAAATAAACTCTGTTCCTTCAATCAACCCATTCGATTCGCAATGTTTCTATCAACCCATTCGATTCGCAATGTTTCTATCAACCCATTCGATTCGCAATGTTTCTATATTTGTTATTAGTAAAATTTAAGGCCAAATCTGTAAAGCATTTACCTTGTCTGCTGATGTGCCATTCTGTACTTCGGTTTCCGTCTGTTAGTAGAGCTGGTACACGGTTCGTGGGCCAAGCGGGGAGACAGGGGTTTCTTACCCCAAATCCGAGGCCGAGTACTTCCAATGGAGTCGGATTTGGTTGATCTCGGCGGAGATACGGCAGTTTCGGAGCAACCTCGGTATATCTCCACAACACTCCTATCTGTATCAGACAGCGAACCCTCTCCTAAACGGTCTCTGTCGCTACGAACCTGGATAGCCTTCTCTGCTGTTGAAGTTGCTGCACACAGAACAAACATAGTTTTAGACCAAATTGTAGTTTTATGGCATGATTCGTCAAAATTTGGAAATAAATGTGAACAGTAAAGTACGCATGCATTTCTATAAAACCATTCCTAGTACCACCACAATCTAGTATATACAGTCACGAAGCTTGTGTTGATGACGGTACTAGAAACAATAGACTGTGCAGATACTATTTCGCATTGTTTGTGATAAGGCGATAGTAGCGATCCTAGTGGTTAGCAATTATCTATGGATGCATATTTAGTACGTATTGAGCTTCGTGACTGTATATACTAGACTGTGGCTCTTAGTATTATTAATTGGTTATTTTATGACGCTTTATCAAATGCTAAGGTTATCTAGCGTCTGAATGAAATGAAGGTGATAATGCCAGCGAAATGAATCCAGGGTCCAGCGCCGAAAGTTAACCAGCATTTGCTCTTAATGGATTGAGGGAAAACCCCAGAAAAACTTCTGTCCAACCAGGGTTTGAACCCAGGTCCGCTCTTGTCATGGTCAGGCATGCTAGCCGTTACTCCACACCGGTGGACCTTTCGCTCTTCTCCTGAGTAACTTATAATAGGTGCATATTCTTTCTTATTACATACTGTGTGAATTTTTCTTCCATTTTTTTTATTTTTATATTACAAGTCTCCGCGTCTCATTAAAAATTATGTTCGAAAACTGAAATTTTGTGTAGACTTTCATAACTTTAGTGCGTTAGAAGTAGACTATTATTATGATATTTATGTAAGAATTTCAATTACTGTACTTTTACAAAAATTTTGGATTTTAATTAGAGTATGTTTCAACGTAACTGATCACAGAAAGACAGTTTATTGTAAAGATTATCTCATTAAGAACTACCAGAAACAAATAAACCTCCTTACATAATTATGCTACTGGAGCTAAATGACACCTGTGAGCAGTATGGGATGAAGATAAATGCAAATAAGACGAAGAGCAATGTCATAGGAAAAAATACAGAAGATAAACTTGCGAATTCTAAATGAGGAAGTGGAGCAAGTGAACATATTCAAATACTTGGGATGTACTATAAGCAGTAAGTAACATGAGCTGCAGCCAGGAAGTCAAAAGGAGGATAGCAATGACAAAGGAAGCCTTTAATAGAAAAATGAGCATCTTCTGCTGACCTCTGGAAAAAGAACTAAGGAAGAGACTAGTGAAGTGCTTTGTATGGAGTGGGACATTGTATGGGGCAGATACATGGACATTACGACGAAGTGGAGAGAAGCGAATAGAAGCATTTGAAATGTGGATATGGATAAGAATGGAATGTGTGAAGTGGACAGACTGAATAAGAAATGAAGCTGTGTTGGAAAGAGTGGGTGAAGAAGGAATGATGCTGAAACTGATAAGGAAGAGAAAAAGGAATTGGTAGAGTCACTGGCTGCGAAGAAACTGCCTACTGAAGGATGCACTAGAAAGAATGGTGACGGGAGAAGAGTTCGGGGTAGAAGAAGATATCAGATCATAGACGACATTAAGATATATGGATCATATGAGGAAACAAAGAGAAAGGCAGAAAACAGGAAAGATTGGAGAAAGCTGGGTTTGCAGTGAAAGACCTGCCCTTAGGAGAACATTAAATGAAATGACATAATTCGTCTGACTAGTGTAATATGTAGCTAGTAGGCGATGTATGCAATGGAGGGGTAAATGAACTGGCCACCCTAACCCATTATCTCCTGGCCTAGTTGCCTCATAGGTGGTGCCTTTTTGTGAGGTTCAGAGAGCTGTCTTCAGTCAGTTGACTAAACACAACAACATAATTCGCTTTTGAGACGTGTGAACTCAAATTATATACAAATTCTAAAACATTTTTTAAAGGGAAGATAAAGGTATATAATTTTATATAGAATGTGTAGAGGAATAAAATTCATCCACCCAGGGCAGGACATCTCATTGTTGAAAAGATTTATGCTGATAAGAAAAAATAGGAATTGCCTGGAGAAAATTTTGGAGCTTGAAACACATTGAGTGAAGATGAAGTGATAATAACTGCAAAGTAAGTCCAGAGTCCGACGTCAAAGGTTACCCAGTATTTTCTTGTAATGGGTTGAGGGAAAACTCCGGAAAATACTAAACCAGTAAACTTGGCCCAACCAGGATTCTATCCCGAACCCGCTAGTTTCGCTGTCAGACACGCTGACCACTACTCTAAAGCGGTGGGCTTGGGAATAGGCTCTAAATACTGATAATGTCGAACATTTTTCCTTTTTGTGGAAAATATCCAGTTAAGAATTGCGTTTAAATAATAAAGTTTTGGATAGAGCAACAAACACCATTACATATCTGGGTTATGAATGTATTAGTTATCATTTCTTGAAGGATTAGATTTACCAAACAAACTCATTAAGTAAAGAGATCATCATCATCTCAGACTACAGCACAGTGGACTATAGTGGACTTTATGTTGTCAGCAAACAGCTGGATACATTAAGAAGATTGATTGATCATCATCATCATCATCATCGTTTGGCGCTACAACCCTGAGTGGGTTTTGGCCTCTTTAACAACGGTCTTCCATCTTACTCTGTCGTCCAAGTAAAGAGATACATGGGAATAATAAAGAATATATTCTTTAGTGCAAAAGCATACTCGAATACGATTTTACGAAACCTTAGCAAGTCTGTATTAAGTTATGGCTGCGAAGCATGGACAATAATGAAAACAAAAGAAAGTCTTGCAAAAGAGCTTCCTGAGAAGAACGGTAAGATATACCAAAGCTGGGCCATAAAAGGAATGAAGATATATTAAGCTTAAAAGAAATAAAATTAAATTCCGTAATGCACTACACCCACAAATACCAGATTACCTGATACAATCACATACGGAAAATTTCTTCACATAGAATTCCGAAGACCATGTTTCATTACGTCCAGCTGAAAGACCCTTAGGTTGTCCAAAGAAATTATGGACAGAAAATTTTCTGCTGTGATCATAACAGCCCAGAAGGTTTAATACTTGGAAGGATGATGATGATGATGATGATGATGATATTGAACACTTAGAAATAAATAAATCCCATTCTTTTGTGACTTAAATGACGTTTTTATTCGTTGAAAATGAATTAAAAAAGTGCTTGATATTTAAAAATTCCGTGAATTTTATATCTGTTTTCTTAGAGCTAGGATATTTCCCAAACTAAACCATACCTTGCTTAGAATAGGATTTAGAAATCTTGCTATGATGTCTTGGAGATCTTCTAGAAACAAAACAAAAATATTGAAAATATCTCAATTTGTTTAGGTAAATCTTAATGTATTAAAGCAAAAGTTTTAACAACACAACACAATCAGTAAGATAGGAATGACCATATGTATCTGTATTAATAATAGATTAAATTTAGGAATATAGTTATTAACTATATTCCTAAGCGATATAAAGTTCCTCGGAGAAGGGGACAAAGTAATGTCATTTCCATTTTCACTCGATTCACTCTGTCTCCCTCTCTCTTAAGAAATTTGCGATTCAAAATCATAAAAAATGAACAATCCTCTTCGAAACAAAAAA
Organism: Periplaneta americana; assembly: GCF_040183065.1. NCBI lineage: Eukaryota > Metazoa > Arthropoda > Insecta > Blattodea > Blattidae > Periplaneta > Periplaneta americana. Next base: position 93,730,590 of record NC_091131.1, on the reverse strand, counting down.
CTATGACAGATTATTTTTGTTGAACTTAAGTGTCTCATGATATTTTGTGTTTCTTGTCTTAAGATTCTGACCCACTGCAGTATTCTATAATATTATATTTTTCAAACTCTTTCGCACTGTTTCACATTTTGCACTTGATTTTGAAGAGTATTTTAGTAATTAAACCTGTCAGAGTAACTTTTACTTGACTTTAAATATAACGTCAAGTGGGGCAACATCATTAACCCACCTTTACCATGCAGTGTAGTTTAAAGTGCTGTATTTTTAATTAAGTTAATTTGAAATTGTTAATTTTCACCTCTGGGGTTCCTAAGATGTCAGTCAGTATTATACTGCAATCACAGACATGTTACTAGATTTTAAATGTTGCTATTGGTTCTTTAAGTATTTGGGTAATTTATTATTTATGTATTTATTTATTTAATGCAGAGGTAATTGACAAATGTCATTAATCTTACAATGATCAAAAGGAAAACAAACAGGGAATATACAAAGACAATTGCAAGAATACAACTTAAAAGTAAATAGTTAAGAAATTCATCATTTTTTCTCTGGCCTCCCAGTATCTGTACCCAAGATTGCTAGCTGAGAGTGAGTATTTGGGGTAATGTTGCCCTGAAATGGGGAAACTTTAACCCAGTCAACATACAGTATATAATAGTAATCAAGACTCTAACACATCTTGAGGCAAAGTAACCCCAATTTTGGGTATCTGCATAACACAGAAAGACTAAATAAAAGACAAAAATATCAAATCACCTAGTTTCTTATTTATGTAATGAAAATAATTATATTACAGAAATTGAGAACAATATCATGAAAAAAATACGAGATTTATATGTTATCTAGGTGGCATACCCATTTAAGAAAAAATAGATTACTGTATCAAATGTGGGACAAAAAACAAACCCCTTTTCCCAGGGCTTAAGATAACCCAGAAATCAACTGAAAAAACATCACTTTGTTTGGGATGAAATTTCGCCAACAAGGGAAAACATAAAAGCCAAACATAGTTTTCTACCTATTTCGCACATATTTATATATAAGTTAAGACACTTCCTAATTTTTATCATTTAATTTATGGTCTGGACACAAAGAAGTTTGCAGAGAGTAAATTGATATGTTCTAACAGCTGATGTACTAATGAATGTGCTGCGCTATTGCGGTAAATCTGATAAACTTAGAATGCACTGAATATGTGCATAATACTACCATCTACAGTCCAATTGAACAAATATTTGACTATCTGAAGTCGGGCACCTGATATAAAGATTCAAATCTTATATTTTGTTTGGGTCAAAGTTATACCGAAAGGGCCAAAGTTGCCCCATGTGACGATACTAATAAAAATTTTTCGAATAATTCGCGATTTTCGATATTTCGCGGAAGTTCGTGCATTAATTACCGCACGTTATTGGGAGTTGACTGTATTTTAAAATACTAATTAATGAATTTCCACTTTTGTAGCTTTATGAAACTTTCACAAAACATTAGGCAACCCTTTCTATACCGTTTTAAGATAAAAACATATCGTTAGTCAACGAAATGTGTTTACATGGTGGTCCCAAAAGGAGTAACAAAAATGAATTTTTACTTACCATTTCTTCATGAATCCTTAGAGAGAGCTCTAGACTTTTTTGTATTTGTGGATTAAACGGCTCTTTGAAATGACTGTAATGAATTTTTGTTCACACAATTAAAAAAAAAATTAAAATTAAAATAGCAAATTTGTATCTAAACAAATTCTTCAATTGTTGTTGTTGTTTTCTAATACCAGGTGTTTGACAATAAAGTCATTTGACCTCTTGCACTCCAATATTTTTCAAAGATATTATCATGGTCAGTCACTGACGCACAGATTTTGAGGTAATTCTTCAATTGTTTGTTGTAGTATGTAGCTTCTCTTCAATAAAACAGAGAAAATATCTTATTCATTTTGTCAAGTAATATATTCTGATTAAACTAGGATGAATTGAAAACCTATAATCTAATCTGTCCGAGAAAATTGCACCTAACTCATAAGTGCATGCTATTTTTTGACACCCCTTTTGGGATTACCCTGTAAAAGCACTTAGTTGACTAAGGAGGAATTTTCATCTTAAAACAGTATAGAAAGGGTTGCTTGATGCTTGGTGAAAGTTTCATAAAGATGCCTTTAAGTGGAAGTGGCAAAATAAATATCCATAAGAAGCAAAGAAAGAGTAACCAACCGCATCTCGGAGTGAGGAAGAATAAATTCAGATAATAACTCGTGTTATGACAACAGGAAGCGAGGAATAAAAAGTTTGTTGGACAAACGTATTACAACTACAGTTGCATAGAGCCATAGATTATATACGGGACAACGTTTATATCCATTGAAGCACTATTGTGGGCTAGTTCTAGTATCGGTTTTATGGGAAAATATGCAAGTACGTTAACTAATAATTTGAAGTATTAAACAAGCAAAAGTTTATTACTTAAAAAATCAAAGCAATGATTTGTACTAATACCGGTATATTTGAAGATATACATCATTATCATCATGTTGTACGAATTTAAAGTTAGGACCAGAGAAATTTGTTTCTTAAATTGTTCTATTTCCAAATCTTGTATTTAAGACTCCAGGAAGTATTAATCGTTCACCACTCCAAAATCTGTCTGATAATTTCTGCAGATGATTAAATACACACTAACCTGATCCTGTTGCCTGGTGAAAGCTTAATTTCTGTGCTTTTATTCGGATATAGCCTACAGCAGTACTAGCTCACTACATGAGTTCCCAATGAAATTACATTTTTAGGAGCCCTTAGCCCTTCATGAGACAAAAATGGCTCATTCATTCATTCATTCATTCATTCATTCATTCATTCATTCATTCATTCATTCATATTTTACATTCATAATTACCTTGCACGTTCTTGTCTAGCAGTACAAGAGCTTGATGTCACACTTTCATGTTTATGTGCTGGTGGCTCATCAACCGATTCCCTTTTATCGCTGAAAGTTACCTGCTTTTGAAGGAAACCATTAATGTTATCTTTTTTACAATATCATTATTTGTATAAGTAAGCCTACATGAGGGATAATGTACTACGTTTTTACTTTTAATAATAATAATAATAATAATAATAATAATAATAATAATAATAATAATAATAATAATAATAATAATTTTCTTCATGTGGTAATTCCAATTAAAATATTACACTGATATTACTTATTGTGTTTTATTGTTTAACTTCTCTCAGCAGCAGCAATAGCGCTTGTACCTTATACCGGTTCAAAAGGGCGAGATATTCGAAGGGAAAGGACATGCGATTGTTACCCTCGCCCGACTTGCTGTGCATACAGAGGTCTGATCGCACTGAATACCGTTCCACAACTAACCCAATACCCCTCAAAATGAACATATTCTAACAATGGACTCGTTGAGACCATTGCGCATCAAGCTAAACCGGATTAGGTCTAAATGTCCTTGAGAAGATCTGTGAAATTACTGATTAAAAAGCGATTGCGAGGAGAATTTTCTCCAAGTATTTCGGTTTCCCTACCACTGTCATTGCACCATTGCTTTATTGACGCTATATTAAGACTTCGTATTTCATGAATAGACTTTTAAGACGCATAAGTATGTATAGTAAAGAATAAGAAACTATTTCTTAAACATGTAACCGTAAAAAAAAAAGTGACAAGAGATTGACAAAATTTCAATGATTGTGTGAACGCGTCCATATTTTATTGTTTTGTATTTTATTGCCATTTTTATCATCTGAAATATTTTTATTATTTTTTTTATTGCATGTGACTTCTTTCCTTTTTTCTTTCCTGTCTAATTTCAGTTTTGCTTTCTGTGTTAATTATGCTTTGTCCAATGAGGCAGTCCCGTTATTGAGAAAGCTGAAAGAGTGATTTTCTAAATAAAGGGTTATAATTGAGTTCTTACTGGATAACGCTCATCGCTTATTCACTTACAATACGCAACACGCGACAGACGGCAGCACGAGCACTTTGGCATTTACAGTCTAGCGGAGACTTAAACTTTGTATTACACTAAAATGTTACCTTTCCGCATGAATATTGTATCTCAAACAAAGACGTATTCATGTCAAAAACTGTATATTCATAACTGTGGTGCTAACATTGTAAAACTGTGTGCTGAGAGCCTAAACGTATAGCTATAACTTACTAATTTTAAAATAAAAATAAAGATAAATAAAAAAAATAAAACAATTTACATTACTAAACAGACAAGTATGCGACGACATAAGTAAATAAGAATATTTAGATTTAAAGTTGACATGAGATTTAAGATTATGTACTTTCTTTAACACACTAGTGTATTTTATTTGATATTCATTTATGTAACATAACCCATAATTCAATTTTTCCATTAACTGCGACTATCTTAGGAAATGTACTGCACTTCACAAATTCCGGAACGGGACAAATGGACAAATGTATTGGGAGACTAGAAGACTGATGGCTGAGTTCCTATAGTCTGGAGCATTAGATTAATAATAATAATAATAATAATAATAATAATAATAATAATAACAACAATAATAATAATAATAACAATAATAATAATAACAATAATAATAATAATAATAATAATAATATTTCCATGATTATTGTCACTGTCACTGTCGAAGGGGAAATGGGAGGAGAAACTTTTGAAATATGATTTAACTTTCGTATTTAAATTAAATTACAATTAGTTAATTGTAGATTAATAACATGTTGGTGAGATTGTTAAAATTTTTACCGAAACTTCGTTCTAATTCCATGGGAAGCGGGAGGAGTTAAATTGAAACTCCTCTTCAATAATCCACTATTGATTCACCTCCTAATCAAAATGATACATATTAACGAATTCATGAAGTCCTTAGAATAATCTCTACAAGAATAAGATTTACTGGAGTAATATCGTATTCAGCATATACTTGAATGTGTTTTATATCATTTCAATAATGCAAATTTTATTACGTAACATGTAAACGTTATAAAACCGAAAAGAGCCACTAATACAGTGTAGTATACAGGATTAAGAAAGCTCATCAGTTAAAAATTTGTACAAATTCAGATATAAACATTCACTGAAAATCTAAAATTCTATTATGTAGTGAACTTCGTTAAGAAAATGTCACGAACTGACGTAACATTTTAATTTGAAGAGCGCAGAATATAACATATAATTCTAGCTTTCGAAATGAAGAATGTATAACAAGTATAATTTATCAGAATTAGCAGTGAAGAAATTTGATTAGGCTATAATATTTAAGTCTTACCTTTGATCTAGTGCCTTTCAATTCCAGATCGGATTCAGGCTTACTTCCGGTTGTATGGTGCGAAATCTTCCTGGCAAAATGAGAAACATCAGACAATGAAATAAGTGATGATTTTTGTCAGAACTAATTTACAGGTAGACTACAACTCTCATCGACAAAGCAGAAGTGCCGGTCCATTCAGTTACATATTCAAGTTTTATTAACATACATTTCGAATTACATGCGATTCTCGCTATGTAGCTAAATTAATGCATATCATCATGATTATTATTATTCTTATTATAATCAATAAATTCATCATCACCACCAAAACTGAAGCATTCAAGTTGTTGTTGTTTAGTCAACTGTCCGAAGACAGGTCTGAACCTCACAAGCGATACCAACAAGACTCCATTCATTAGGCAACTAGGCCAGGAGATAATGGGGTAGGTTGACCAGTTCCTTTTCCCCTATAAATGTTATCGGTTTTAATTTCGGGATATAAATGATACTCGCAACGCCGTTGGTCAGTTATTCGTAATAATAATCATCATCATTTACTTCAAGTAATAAATTGGACTCGAAATTCCGTTCACACTATACGTGACCAAAACTATTTTCTTCTGGTGTCTAGCTCTCAATTCTTATCGATCTATACCTAATAAACTAGTACGTATGATATCGCTTTATACAGAGTGTTCGCCAGGTAACGGGTTTCGCATAGGAAAATCCCACCTGTCTTCTACTGTTACAGATCTATGCGACTGTTAAGGAAATAGTGTGTACATTTCCCTTGGATCGAGAGTGGAAAGGTTTTGTGTTGCGTAGTACGAGAGTTGTTTGAAAAGTTCATAGCCTGACATTAAGCTATGATTATTCTGAAACAATCTTTACTTCTCAACATAATTCCCCCTGAGAGTCACACATTTGGTCCGTCGGTGCTTCAATGATGTTCCCATATTTCCGAAATAGTTCTTTTTATTGTCTGAAAGCCTTGCAGAATCATCTGACGAAGAGTTCCTTCATTATCCTTTGGACTCGAATTACCAACGGCTTTAAGTGTCCCTATAGAAAGAAGTGCAATGGGTTGGGATCTGGTGATCATGGAGGCCAAGCATGTTCTGATCTCGAGACGAGGAGCTGCGGCCTGAATTGAGGCAGGAAGTGGACTTTTTGAACAGTTTATAGGCCCTAAAAGGAAATGTAAAAAGAATGCATCCGGAGAGAATTTTTATTCGTTATTCCCACCAAAGTTAAGTGAGATGAAATTTAATACATATTACATTATGACCTTATGGTCTAGTGAAATGCCATTCTAACCTCATTGATGAAAGATTTCGCAGCTGAGTCTTTTGTAGGGGACTCAATCAATTCCGAGAATGGAAAACTTTGTAAACTGGATGATCTACGGCCATCAACAGAGGATGCACTTTCATCTGCAAAAGAATTGTAACATTATATGCTATTTAATCTATGTCAAAATATTTATGTGAAGGTTAATAATGCTATATTATATGCTGATATGCTATAGTCTATATTTTTACGAAATAGATCGAATGTAACTATTTAATATAATTTGTAACTCTATTCTGTTTATTAAACTCAAATGTTTTGCACAAAATCTTCAGATCACGGAGTCAATTGCCATTACAAACGGCCAATGTTTCCGAAGAAATTAATCATGTTTAAAAACATCCTATAATGTCCAGAAATACCTACTTAATTAAGTTAAATGTTAAGTCGCGGTGCAAATTTACTTTAGAATCGTCCAATATTCTCCAAGAAATGAATTATGTTTAGAAACATCCTATAATGTTCACGCATACTTCATTATATTGAAATTAAATGTTAAGTCACAGAGTAAATTTCCTTTAGAATCGTCTAATGTTGCCAATGAAATTAATCATGTTTAGAAACACCCTATAATGTTCTGAAATACTTGATTATATTGCAATTAAATGTCAGGCCACAAAGTAAATTTAATTTAGAATCGTCTAACGTTCGCTAAGAAAATCATCATGTTTAGAAATATCCTATAATGTTAAGAAATACTTCATTACACTGCAATTAAATGTTAAGCCACGGAGAAAATTTACTTTAGAATCGTCCAGTATTCTTAAAGAAATTAATCATGTTTAGAAACATCCTATAATGTTCAGAAATACTTAATTACACTGCTATTAAATGTTAAGTCACGGAGTAAATTGACTTTAGAATTGTCCAATATTTCCAAGAAATCAGTCATGTTTAGACACGTCTTATAATGTCCAGAAATACTTCATGAGATTGCAATTAAATATCAAGCACGAAGTTAATTTCCTTTAGAATCGTCTAATGTCCCGCAAGAAATTAATCATGTTTAAAAACGTTGTATAATGTTTAGAAATACTTGATTATATTGCAATTAAATGTTAGAGTAAATTTCCTTTAGAATCGACCAATGTACCAAAAGAAATTAATCATGTTTATAAACACCCTATAATATTCAGAAATATTTCATTATATTGCAATTAAATGTTAGGCCACAGAATAAATTTCATTCAAAATCGACCAATGTTTCCCAAGAAATTAATCATGTTTAGAAACACCCTATATTGTTCAGAATTATTTGATTATATTGTTATATGTTAGGCTACAGAGTAAATTTCCTTCATAATCAACCAATGTTCCTCAATAAATTAATCACGTTTAGAAATATCAAAGAAAAAAATTAAAAATCTGTTAATTTTACATTATGTAATTGACTTTGAAAATGCATTCGGCATAGTAATTAGACCTTTGGTATTTAAAATACTCAAAGAGAAAAATATCTCTAACTGATACTACAAAACATAATAGAAGTTTATTAATAAATATACAGTATTAATATGTAGAGAACTAAACAAGGAAAGATAAAAAATATGAATATAGGAAAAAAAAAGAAAATAATGACGAAGAATATGAAAAAAGAATGAAATAAAGGAAAGGAATATAGATAAAAAGAATTGACGTTAGAAAGACAGGAAGAATAGCATGAAATGAGAAAGCGAATCATATACACTATACAGAGTATAACAATTGCTTTGTTATAAACTTTTAGGGGTGGTAGAGGTGAAAAATACAAACAATTTTTATATAGGAGTCTATTTTCAGAAAGTTCCATTTCAAAGTTACAAGCTATGATGTAAGCGCTAGCCACTTTAAGTAGCAAAGCAGAATAAAAAGCGAGACATTTGATTATTTTTTATGGACTTCGAATTAGAGCAATATTTTTTACGGTGGTGACTGGTACAAGCCTATAATATTGCAGATATATTAATAATTTTAGTAGGGTGTTCTTTAGTATCTATTAGCAGTAAATAGCTAAAATTTCAATAACAAGTGAATAGCGTGTGCCTAATCACAGGCATGTAGTGGATTTGTAAAAAAAAAAAAAAAAAAAAAAAAAAAAAAAAAAAAAAAAAAAAAATGTTTAAATTAAAAAATTATTTTAAGGGGAAAGATTAACTCTAGAGAAACCATTCTTTTTATTCTAAAGCTTAATGTGTATACATACATCACTAAAAATGAAAGAGCTCTGATAAATACTCGCAGTAATATATTTATGACTACTTGAAGATAGGCTATTTTACCATTATTTTGCATGCGATAAGAAGGAATTCCCCTTAAAATGTCAATCTTCTCACAGTAACAACACTAAATAAACGAAAATTACTCTTTGTACATAATGCATAACTCAAACTTAATGTCATATACAAAAACAGCTACATTTAAACTGAATTGAGGTGTGATGCCAGCTGGCTAACATAATGTACGCTGTAAACAAAGTTCTGTACAGTGTCCGCATGAAGTTCATAATGTTTGCAATAATTACACAGCAACATTAAGATCTACCGTAATCAAAATTGGGTTCCTATATGAAAAACTGTTCATTTTGATAAGCTCTAATGCGCATAAAATCTCTAACAAAGTCATGGTTATATACCCTGTAAAGAGTTATTCTTCTTCGTGAAACTTTTCTTACGATATATAATTTTTTTAATTACAGTTTCCACTTGTGTATATTTTAAGGGATTCAGATGTTTATGCGTAACGAGATATTCACAAAGGTTAAGCAATTCATATCAAACAGACTTATTATTACACTAAATGAAGAATGGAAGAAGAAAAAAAGGGGAGCAGGAAGTATGGAAGGGGAAATGAATAACAAGAACAAAAAAAATGTGAAGGAAACGAAATGAAAGCAACATAAGAGAAATAAAAGAATAACACAAAACAATAAAGCAAAATGAAGATAGGCCTAACATAAAAATGAAAAATCACACAAGACGAACAAGAAAGGAAGACACAATGAAAGAAAAGTTGTCTGTGGTGAAAGCATTATACGTGTAAAATTATCAGGTGTAAATTAGATATCAATAATGAACAATTTTCTTTTTTTTTCAGTTTCTAAATTTGGTCATTTATATTCAAATCAATACCAGATAACAACAATACCAACTTAAAAAAATGTTCTCATAACTTAGCATTATATGTGTGAAATTATCAGGTGTAAATTAGATATGAATCATGAACAATTTTCAGTTTCTAAATTTGGTCGTTTATATTCAAATTAATACCAAACAACAACAATACCAACTTAAACAATGTTCTCATAACTTTCAGCAATAAACATTGGCAAAATTGTAACTAATTACTTCTAATAAAACTCTTACCGCTTAAAACTGTATGTACTGCAAAATTTTCTGGGAAGGTGGCTGCTTTAGATGCGTCGTAACTACTTGAATCAGAGTCCACTTTTTTATTTTTCTTGCTTTCCTTACAGGAATCCGGAAGAGTATAAGTTATGCTGAAAATTGAACAGTGAAACTTAATTGTATTCAATTCAAATTAAAATGGGATAGAACGAAGAGAAAATACTACAATCTGCACTCACTTCAAATTTAGAAGATCGAATTCAGAATCAGACGAAGAAAGACTGGACGGTGAAGCGTTACTACAGGCCTGAAATTGAAAAAAAATAATAGTTATGTAGGAATATTAACAAATTTTATTGAATTGTAAAGGGTACCTCCTTAGTGACTCATATTCAACAATAAAGCTATCCAACATGATGAAGAACTTGAGAAGTTATGTAGAAAAATGCTGAGAACAAAAAAAATTAGGCAGTGTAATGGCGAACATTTATTGTTTGAAAATCATATGTTTGATGATGGAAATAGTTATCACGAAGAGTGTGGAAAATAAGTTGTTTGGCCGTTATTTCCCTAGATAGTGGTCGCAGTAAAACCTTCCTACAGGGACTCTGAATATGTCATATCCCTTTTCACGCGATTTAATTAATTGAGAACGTAGCTTTTTAGCCACCCAGAACACAAAAGTCATTCGAGCTTAAGCAACGTTGCCTAGTTGTATTCTTAAGACTCAGTCGCTGTTAGTGTTGATAATTTAAATAATACAAGCGACTAGAAAAAAATATTGTAGCCACGAAGAAGATGAGACGTACGAACTAAGTCGCGTGAAAAGCATTATAGTTACAATATCAAATCCTTTGCTTGCAAGAGTCTTTTTTTAAACTTATTTTCATAAAATGACGCGCTATGAGAGTTCCTTGCTCCTATTAATGATGGGTGTTTGGTTGAGCTCTTTCGTTTGTGTCTCCTTCACGAAGCATTATAAACATTTGAAACATCACACCTATAAACTCGCAAAACATTCGACAAAGTAGCCACTCAAGCTAAGACACACACACCGGATTATAAATATTATAAGGGCAATGATTATACTGGTAATAAGGAGTACTATAACATATGGGGCAGAAACGTGGCATTTAAACACGAATCTGAGATTGAAACTCCTCTCCACTGAAATGAATTGTTTTAGACGTTCCACTAGATATTCTAAATTGGAAAAAATTCGAAACACAACCATTAGACAAGAAATGGGAGTTAATAGTACATTGTTAGATTTCGTTAGCTACAAGCAATTAGAATGTTATGGCCACGTACGTAGAATGCCAGAAAGAAGATTGCCCAGACAGATTTTGGAATGGATTCCGCCAGGAAGAGGAAAGAGGGGAATACCAAGGAAAACCTGGATGGACGATATAAGAAGTGGAATGAAGGAGAGAGGCTTGGAAGAACGGGATTGGGAGGCAAGAGAAGAATGGAGGAAGAAGACAAGAATTTAAACACTTTCGATACAGGAAGATGTAGTTTAAATTGTAACCCTGTTAATGATGATGATTATACTGGTCAACAGTGATTTTGTTAAATGTACAATTTCTGCTGTTTCTTATGTAATTTCATCTGCGGATTCCAAAAATGAAGTCAGAATTTTTCTAGCACCCTAAGTTTTTGTAATTTCAGAAAAAAATATTTATTTTTATTGTTATATAGGCCCTACAGTCCTTAACATGCTAATGGAAAGAAAATATTTAAAATATTAAATTTTATTGCTTTAACAATTGACCTATTACATTAGATCATTGTTGCCTGTAAAGTCAGAATTCATAAAAATACATTTTATTCCTCATTAATTAGACTGTGAGAGTATAGTAAACTATCCATATACCTTGTGTGAGAGTTAGTATTAATTCTCTGTTGAGTTGGAACTTACATTCAAGAAACAAGTTTCATAACCTGTGTTTTCTTTGTCCTAATTTTTAAGTGTGGTAAAATTATCTTATAATGTGAAACATACCTCGAAATACTGTATAAATCACATGAACAAATTTTGTTACGTTTGTGATTAGTTACGGTAACTTCCAATTTTACTACACTAGTTAAAAGAGCTTTTGATTGTAATACAGATGAGGGCATGAAGTGGGCCCCTGAAATCTGTTTTGCTCCATGTGATTCTATTAATTGGTGTGCTAAAAGGATCCCGTCATATGACTATTCCAGTTTCAATGATATGCCGGGAACTTAAGGATCATTCAATAGGATGTTACTTTCTAGGAATCACAGATCAGAAGATTACAAAGAACTTGTCAGCGAACTGATTCAGAATTGTAACATGATGGGGTCTCATATCTCTCTAAAATAACTTCTTGGATTCTTATCTATTTTTTATTTCCTCAAAACCTTTGGGTAGTAAGCGACGAACATGGGGAGCGTTTTCATCAGGATTTTTCTGAAATGGAAATGCGCTACCAGGAAAAATGGACTACTGCTGGACACTTAAAAGAGATGCTTCTCAAGTGAAGTATAGCCAAAATCTATTTCACACATATTTTAAGCAAATAAATATGATTTGAGGTAAATGTTACGAGGTAACAATACTAGAAAAGTTTCAATTAGCCTACATTTCATATAACTTTTCAAAAACCCTGGGTGATAGAAAAATTTTGAAATCAGCACGAAAAATGCTATAAGAAACACTCATTCTTTATCTTTTAACAAAAAATATGTCTAATTTTATTGACCAGTGAAGATTTTCCTTGGACCAAAGCGAAGAAAGAAGTGCATACTCCACTGATTTACGTCATCATTATGTGTGGAACTGTCTGACGAAAATGGGGATATAAAATAAAAGAAAATATTTGAGGCGGGTTGGGTAAGTTCATAGCTCGAGTCGTGTGCTACAGTTTGGAAATTATTCTCAATGATTTAATTGTGTTTTCAATTACTTACTGATGACGCAAAATGTCAAAGTTTCAGCATACATAAAACTAAGGCACTCATCCAAGCTTACCGCAATCTAACCTAACTCAATAAGGCATAAACCCACCTAATCTCATTTAACCTAGCCTATATATCGATAGCTGAATAATGTGACACAAATTTCTCCTACGAAATAAATAAATAAAATGACAAAGTTTAATTCCAAATTAGAATCTACTGGCGAGGAATACTTTTGAAACGAAAATTTACGATTTTTAAATATATTTATGGTAGTAAATGTTGTGCTTGTAATAAGATTAGAAACATGAAAACTATGTCGGCTATATTGTTAGGGTATTCACAATTAACAAATAGAGAATTTTAAAGTGTACCTATAAAATATAATTTCATAAGACATCATGAAACGATGTAATAATTGTGACAATAAAGGACTATTGTTATGAACTGCAAATAAAGAATTATTGACCTACTTAGGCTACTATAAATGCATTACTTCCATTAGTCTTTATAAATGTTACAAGACAAGAATATTATCCTATCTTCTGTTTTGTCAGCTTACATTTAATTAATTTAATTAAAATATATCTAGTAAACTTACTGTTTCGTATTTTCGCAAACTTTTTCGCATGATAAGTACGAGTTAAATATAATTATTGCACCAATGCATTGCAGAAATCTCAGTAACACTAAATACAGCCAGAGATTAAAAAATGTATAAAAATGGAAACCTTAAATACCAAGAGAGTCACTTCAGTTGAAACACGTCTAAAATTATCATTGTTGGCTGTTGCTTGGGAGGTAGGAATATTATACAAGATGAGAAAAGAAACACGAACTGATCACTGCCTACTAGATGCTGAATATTTAGCAGACAATGGAGAATTTTAATAAACAAATTAAATACTTTATTCGCCTTCAATTATTTCCCTCTTCCTCGTTTATAAATATCATGGCAGCTTTATAGTACATCGCATAAGTTTAAATTTTTGTGTACCTACAATAATGTAAAAATATACAAAATAATGTGATTTTATTATTTTTATTTTTATATTGTTTTGTTTGTAGTAATCACGGTACTGACACATAGTAAGTATATTAAACAATTTTAACAACTCATTTTATAAATCTAGTTTTTACATCTAGAAAATTGAATTTTATCATAATTATATTATCCTTATCATTAGAGAAATTTCATATTCTAAAGCAGTGGTCGTCAGCACTCGCTGAAATGGGTAGAGTGCATGGAAGGTAAGGAAATATGGTCCGTTGTGTACAAGAGAGAGCGAGACAGCATACTCGCTAACAGCTACGAATGCACGCTAGGGCAGTGTCTTGCCCGCGGGTAAGCGACGCTAGCCCGAGAGTGCAGTGTTTTGATGATTCCTGCTAGCAATGTGACAACAAGAATTTTCACGATACGATGTGTAGAATGTAATTAACGCCAAAATTATTTTCATCCATAATATTTTGGTAAAATTTTCGTACTTCATAAAAATCTTCTTCTTTTTTTTTTTTTCTTCATATTTTGTCGCTTCTTCTGTCCTTCGTTAATACTTCTGTAACTACAACTGAACCCTACTTTCCAAATATTAAAAGGAGACAGTAGAGATGTTTTCCAGAGAAACACTAAAAAAAAATCACGCTATCCATTCCACCAACATTACGGCATTCCCAAGGACAAGTGAAATCTCTAAATTCTTCTTTAGAGTCATTGAACTCCTAGCGTCAATGAATTTTGGAAGTCAAAAGAAGTACAGTAGTTTCTATTGCATCTTTGCTCACTTTTTCAAATCCAGTGATGGTATTTTTACTGTTGCCATGTATAATTTTATGTGTAACTTAATGTTTTAAACGGGTTTCAATAATCAGTTTTGCTTTCTACTTCATTTCTCCTCTTTTTGCAACTTCGAGGGGCATTTTTATAGTACAAAACAATATCAACTGACAGAAAGTGTAATCTTTTGCCAAGAAATATAGAAAAGCTACTTGTATTGCAACCACTGTTGAGTCCAGCCAATGTAAACACTATTTCTTTCTCTTCAGTGTAAAAAAATGTGAGTTATCTAGATCTCGAATTCAGATAAGGATGTAATGATGCTGGCAAACTGTTCGAACACATAGATTTATTGCATTTTACTTGGCGGCATAGTAAATGTGTTGTCGTCAACTAATGCTGAGTTCTTGCCAATAATACCATAAACTCCCTTGCTCTACGTACATTTCTCATACATAGCGGCTTTAGAGGAAAGGGCTGGGCATCGCTGAAGATGATTCTGTTTCATTTCTTACTGAAGACTATAGCTACAATGCACAAATTATCGTATAATTTGTTGTACATTGTGACACTACCATCTTTTATTATTTGAAATTTCGTGGAAATAGTGTGATATTATATCTTGATATGTTGAGTTCATTAATATTTTAACTGTTCACAATGAATAAGTCGATATGGGTTAATTCCCTTCTTAGCAAGACGGTAACAGCTTCATTACCAGATAATCCACAGTGTGCTGGTACCACTGAAAAACTATCCTTCTGTTAAGCTTCATCGGATGGTGTATAATTTTCCAACATTCAGTTTTTTTTTTAAGGTGATATATTGGTTGTTACAGCCGTAATAGCTACTCTAGAATCACTGGATATAACAGCTTATTGCAAATACGACATCTAGTGCAACAGATTTTGAAGTGTCAAATAGATTGCTTCAACTTCGCCATCAAAATTTATAGCTCCGTAACCTAAGGATTTACAAAACGAGAAAAGTGGACGTATTGCAGCACCAGCACCTGCTCCTGCTCGATTTTATAGATAAAACTATTAAACTCTGAAGGCTTAGTTTATAAATAATGGTGTAAACCTGCTCCAAATAGTTTAGGAACGAATATATTTTAGCTTTGAAATATTTATTTTATATTTCCATATTTTACCAAAATAAACTTCATATATTGGCAAATTTCCCTTCATATTGTGCCGGTCTCTACTCATCACAACCACCATCACCACTAAAGTTATAAAAATTGTTTTGGAATTCTAATTTTGTCCATTCTTTCAACGTGGTTCCTCCAATTATAGCGGTCATTTTGTATAAATCTTGATTTTGGTACGGCTTTCAGTTCAATCAGTATGTCCTCATTTCGTTTATGCATGAGAAAACAAAAGTGATTAAATATATCGCCTATGTTTAAATTAATATTAAAAAGCACCAAGAGAAATGACAGTCTCGTATCTCATCCGCGTGGTCTAAGGCGCCGTGCTTTCGATTGGCGATATGTAGGCTAACGCACGTAGTTTGGGTCTTTATGTGAAAATAAATTTTCACGCGAAGGGCGACTAATATATGGGGCCAGTGGCCATCCAGCATCGTAATCGAAAAATGGAGAGCTACAATGAGTAGCGTAATCCGTTCTTGCGTTAGACCAGGACTGTACACGATGATAGGATTTGGTGACAGGAGACGTACAGTACACACAACAAGAGGTATGAACACTTAATTAATCACATCCAAATCGGCCACTCATTTCTCATTCAATTGTGAGTAAAATTGGAGAAAAATTTAGAGAACATGAACATGAACATGAAAGAAACATAAAATTATCATTTTCTGTTAAAAATATCTTGTTTTATGTAGATTTCATCAATAAAACTGCATTCATAACACAAGGACTAATAAAATATATTAACAATAAAGTTGTTACCATTGCAACCATAACCATAGTGCTTCTGAACAAAACAAATGAAATATTACATAAAAAATATGCTCTTTCAGATATGAAAAACTTGACCAGCCTCATGGTCAGAGATTCCCGGGTTCGATTCCCAGTTAGATCACAGGAATTTTTCCTTAAAGGGGAATGTTCCAGTGTTCGTCCATGATCTGAAAATAAGGTTAGGGTTAGGTTTAAGACCTCTCCTGGCACTTCACAATCGTCCTATCATAATATCATCGGGACAGCGTAACTCCGCCTTCCAGGCGCCCAAACCTCAGAAGTGGGTTACAAATAAGTCACTGCCAGGAGAGACTAGAAATGTCAAATGACAACCTGGTAAAAAAAATATATATATATATTAAAAACTATGCCTACTGTAAAGGATAACATTTAAAAACGATGACATCATAACTCGCACAAAATAGTCGCAAAACATTTTGTTTCGATAAAAGTAATCGTTTCTAAATACAAGATTTGACTTGTCTAAGCTTTTTGTCCCAAATCTCCCTCATTCAATGCGTTATTTTTTAAACACCTTGTATATTGTGGTGTATACTTTTTATTTAATATAGCCGTTTCAATTACGTTTGTGATTTTTCAAGCCCGTAATGGAAAAAGTTGGTAGGAATAGCTCGATCATATACCAGCAGTCATATACCAGGGGTTTGTTCCCTCACCCCAGCACCCGAAGATACTGAGTGAGTCAGCCAGGGCTAGACCGGCGTCAGCTTAGTAACTGCTGCGTCATCGCAGTGATCATACCTCTTGTTCGCGTACGTTTCGTGTTTAGTTACGTAAACACGTTCACACAGTGAGGGTGCAGTTGTATACCGTACATTTAGAGCGTAGTAATGTGTCCATTATGAAATATAGCCTTGGACAACGAGTGTTTATTTACGACAACTTTGTAAAATACGAATCTTGGAGAACAGTTGTAAAAAACTTCCGTCAGTCATTCTCTGATTAACCAGAGCTTTCTAAAGCAATGATTTACAATTTAGTGAAGAAATTTCGTACAACTGGATCAGTATTGGATCAGAAATGAACATGTGTGAAGCGTGTTCTCACTGAGATGTTAGATGAAACTGGCCACCGACTAGAGAGAAGTCCTACGATATCATCCCGCCGTATAGCTCAGCAGGTAGGGGTGTCACAGTCTTCAGTGATAAGAGGCACGAAACAATTAAAAGTAAAACCTTACAAAATTCGTGTAATTCAGAGGTTAACGGAACACGATTATCAGAGCAGACTTAGGTTTTGCATGTGGTTCCAATAGTCAATGTATGATGGACTACTTGACCCCATCTTAATTTTTATAGTGACGAAGCATGATTCCACCTCAGTGGTTACATGGACACTCAAGACAATCGTTACTGGGACAGTGAAAATCCACACCGTTTTCACGAACACCGTTTTCACTAACAACATGACATAAGAATAGGAGTAGCTCTATGGTGTGCAATGAGCGGATGAAGATGATTGGCCCCATTTTCTTTGAAGAGACAGTCAACGCACAAAAATACAGTTCATACTTCGTCCATTTTTAATGAGCTGAGTGAGGACGAAAAGTTGTACAGTTATTTCAAGTTTACGCGAATAATCCACATTCACTTGCGAAACTCAAATAAAATGTCCGGCACGAAATTCGAGCCATTTCGGAGAACGAACTGTGGCGAGTTGCTGGACATGTCTTCAGGAGATGTGCAGCCTGCCAGATATCACAAGGACGTCATTTCGAACGTGAATTGTGAATTCGGTAAGTACGTCATTACGCAATACTAACCGCAAAAGCGCGGAACGAGTCCTCCGCATATGGTAGTGTAGTTACATATGAATCAGTCATCGTAAGTGCGGATAGGAATCTAGCCCTGACTGGTTCACCCTGTACAAGGACGAGAGGTTATGCCATCTCTCGTGTAGTCCGGATTTGTGCGAGGTCGAGTCGGTTCAGAAAAACCAAGGCTTTACTATGCGTGCATGTGACAGAATGAGTATTTCATCTTCTTTCGGAAAATTCTCTGAACTCCTCAGGGCTGTAACGTCATGAATGATTATTAACAGAAACGGTATTAAAGTGTAAACATGACGCATGAAATTTTCATTCTATAATTCTTTATATTGAGTTCCTTTAATCTCGTCCAATGTCGTATCCTTAAATCTTAAAGTCTCATGTTTTCTTAGAGATGGAAAATAAAAAAACCAAGAAGAAAAAGGGCGTCTCTTTGCTGGAGCGTCCAGCGGCAATGCTGGTGGAGCCCAAGACTTCTATGTCGAACGAGCGGCGAGGGACCTTCTTCGGGGATAGACGCGTGTCCACAGCCGAGACCGTTAGGAGAGCCTCCTGGCTGGAAAAGACTCGCCGCGGGTCTCTTGCCATAAAGAACAGAGGCCGCATCACTCACGAAGTTCCCTTTCCGGATACTTTCAACGGACTTTATACTGTGAGATTCTCCCCCGGCGGAGGAACCATGGCCGCAGGATTTGGGGCCGGTGCAATCCAGGTCTGTGCAAACTTATTCTACGCGTCATATTCGTTTCCGATACGATCATCATCTGCGCGCGGTTTTGTTTCAGTGAATAATAATAATAATAATAATAATAATAATAATAATAATAATAATAATAGTGTTTTTATGTTCAGTCAGTAGTCCGAAGACTGGTTGGAACCTCATAAGCAGAGCCCGAATTTTTAGGCATTTACAGTATTTAAAACAGGCAGGTGAGAAAGGCAGTTAAAACATTAAAAGGCACTGTATATGTAAAAGAAAGGCACAATATGCAGACAAAAGAGCAATTAAAACATGAAAAAGGCACTATATTTTAAAGAAAGTCCAGCACGCTACCTCGAGACCAAGGAGGCGGACACAACTGGCCCACTATAATGCTTTGATGAAGATTTATATTTTATGGTATGCACGTATATTATCACTCAGTATATCTCACTTGAGGAAATGTTGTTGTTGTTGTTGTTGTTGTTGTTGTCTTCTAATGTCACGCGTTTGGCAATAAAGTCATTTGACTCTTGCACTTTAATATTTTTCAAAGATGGTCCATAAACCGCAGACTCAGACTAGAGGCTCTTAACTCCTGTGTATATTCCCGGTGCTAACATACGGTTGCCAAACCTGGGCCCTCACAGAGAGGCAAAAGATGAACATCGAAATATGCCAAAGGAAAACGGAGAGGAAGATAGCTGGCGTTTCACTGAAAAACAAGGTCTCCAACACGGCACTGCAGAAAATTACAGCTTCTGAGAACATCACACAAAAAGCCCTCATAACGAAGTGGAAGTGAGGTGGTCATGTAGCAAGGCAGCAACAAGGCAGATGGGCGCGAGAAACCGCCATGTGGGACCCGTACATAGGAAGGAGAACACAAGGCAGGCCAAGAAGAAGATGGGCAGATAAATTCAAGCAGCAGCTGGGAGGGAACTGGTCACCCATCGCCCGCAACAGGAACGAGTGGAGACAGATAGTGAACAAACTCATATAGATCTAAAATTTGACAAACTCTAGTGTATCTCACATAGTGAATGTGAATGTAAATATTGTTCACGTGAAATAGCTCATCATGTGAACCACACCAACCGAGCTTCCCCTCCTGTAGGAGGCCCGAGCCCTTCATGGGACACAGTGGCTTCATTCATTCATTCATTGTCATGGTCAGCCACTGAAGCACAGATTTTGAAGTGTTCCGAATCCATTTCTTGGTTTCAGTTGCACAATGGGCCGTTAGGGGACTGATATATTCCAATTATATGCAGGTGTTTGGCCAAACAGTTATGGCCTGTTGCCAATCTAAATGCAGCTACAGACGATTTTCGTGGTAAATCGGGAATTATCTGTCGATTATGACGCAGAGTTTTCCATTTTTTCCCTTGAGATTGTGTTATCAAATTTTGTTTATTGAAGTCTAAGTATGTAGATTTAATAAATCTTTTCACAGAGTAATACGTAGATTTAGTAACAGGCCTGTAAGTAGCAGTGCGGCCCTTCTTTGCTAAAGCATCCGCATTCTCGTACTTGAAGATATGTGTCACAGAAAGAACAATTGTTTGTATGCATCTGAAGTCTGATTAGTGGAATATGTAGCTAATCGGCGATTGTATGCAATGGAGGGGGGAAGGTACTGGGCACTCTACTCCATGACCTCCTGACCTAGTTGCCTTATGAGTAGAGCCCGGAATTTCAGGCGCTAAATATTAATATTATTCCTCGCTATAGTTTATAAATACAGAAGCCATGCCCTGACTTCTTTGAGATGTCATTCCTGTCATTCAGTATTTTTTTCTTGGTATCGTTAAAAGTATTTAATTCTCTTAACCACCACTTATAAACTAGCGCACCATTTACAAGCTCCATTGTCAGTCCTTGTGACTCTTTTGTCTATTATTACATATCGGACTCTTGTGAACTAGGCTTAAAACCCTCCTCACGGGCACTACATCTGTTCATCTACACTTACAGCGTATTCCGAATCTCACCGGACGGGTTGATAACAATGACGTCACGCTGCAGAAACATAGGAACAAAACTGCTGGAAGGATCGATGGCTGTCATGGCGACTGTATAAGTTGTTATCTGTGCTACGCTAGCAAAATTTTGCGAAATTTCCGTACTGCCATCTCGTTCAAAGAAAAGAGATCATAAACAACTTATTTCTTGAACCGGTAGTAATAACTGGTCCGTTAACATGTTCGCTCATAAGCCATTAACATATTGTTTTTACGTTGTGCTCATTACAAACAATACAGTAGAACTAAAGCAGAACACACCGCCATAACACAACAGCGCATGATTTCATTCGTCTGCTAATTCCCGCCCTATACAAGAACCAATCAGATTCACTGATAGCGGCTGATGGAGACTGCCACCACCTCTGCAAGCTGATGGCATCGGTGCGACACCGGTGGAGCATCAATGACGTCATCGGTGGAATTCGGAACACCGTGATGCCATCGGATTGCTCACTGGTGAGATTCGGAATACGCTCTTAGTGTCATTCTTAACGTTTAGCACCTAAAATTCCGGGCTCTACTTATGAGTAATGCCTTATTGGTGTCACTTATGAGGTTCAAACCTGTCTTCGGACAGTTGACTAAACAACAACATATCGTTTCTTTGATGATCAAAAAGGAAGTACCAAGCGAAATATTATAAAATTTGTTCAAGTTTTACTGACAGAAAATGATGGTAATTTTGTAAGGATTTTATGCCGTATTATGAGCACAGTTTTATTCGAAAATATACCTGTTCAGTCATTCGTAGGAAAATAATGTAAACTGAGTCAACCAACATCATCCGTTTCCGAATTAACAGACTTCTTGTTATAATTATAAGGACAGTTAATTAGTGTTCGCCTGGGGAAATACTGTATCTGAGTTGACTCTCACACATCCGAGCAACCCACATATCCCGCAAACACCCCACATTCACCTACCCTGACACGTTTCCTCACACCTCCCCTTGTATAACCTGCACTCAGCCGGACTGAAACGACCACATACTCACACTTGGAGCCTATTTAGCTAATTTCGCACTCAGTGAATGCATTTAGGCCTAACGGTCTGTTCCAAGTCTCGTCCATAATTTGTATTAACTATGCCACAGCCCCCATTTCAAGACTTGACACTTCATTGATGACACTGGAATATTTTCGTAACTGAGCGCTCTACACTATTTATTCTTGGTCTACAGCAAAGTCTACACAGGGGTTACCAATAGGTGGACCTGGGCCAGAAATCAGGCCGTAGAGCCTATCTTCCCAGTTTGATTAAAAAGAGAGAAACATTAAACAAAGATTAATCACCCCACTCGACTTTTCTGGAATGCAAAACCCACATATTATGTATAACATTGATTTCCTGACAACTGTTTCAATACATGAATGAAATGAACAAAAAGTTTAAAGGAAAAGGAAAACTTATGACCGAACTAATACCATAAACCAAAATTTTCACATACAGAATTTATCTTTCCTTAAGTTAGGGCAATGAATTTTTGTATTTTCGGAATCTAAAGGATTTCATCAAAAACAATAACGAAACAGACTGATAAACGAATGAGCAACACTCTGAAGTTCCACATCATCATTTATAGACTCGATTTCTTCTCATCTAATTTTTCTTCTGTAAGAACATTACATTTTCTGTTTGATTTTCGATTGTTCACTGAGCCTGTTTAGTCTTCTAATTGTTTCGGCAGAAGGCACAGGTCTGTTTAGAAAGTTTATTCGAAATTTACGTCTTGTTTTCGCACACGACCTTCAGCCTTTTATGTACGTATTGTACATATACACACGCTCACGCAATGAGAATTTGTTAGTAGGCATTACCTAAATACACAATAATCACTGAATCTTAATCATATGAGAAAATACAAGAACTAATCAGGCAAGTTGTATTATTAGCCCAGTAATAAATTAATTAAATTTCTGGCAGGTTCGTAATCCCGACACAGGAGAACTGAAGGCAACTCTAAGATCCGGGATGGAGCAGGCGTTTCCCATAATGTGCATAAGGTACCATCCCGTCAAAACAGAAGTGTTTTACGCAGCCAGCGCGGATGGAGCTGTTTACATCTGCAATGCAGAGAACGGTGACTTCTCAAGATACATTCAAGGTAGATCTTTTCGTCTAGTAAATCTCAGGTCTGTTCTTACGTGTATTAAAAACTACTTTGTAACTTGAACGAAGATTCTGTGGTAGCATATTAAATGGAGTGCTCAAGTTGAAAACTCATTAAAGTTTCAAGTGTTCATTATAATCTTCAAGTTGTTTTCTTTCATTTAAATTTTACCCAAAATGCTCTCTCAATTAATATCACTCAATAAAAGAATTGTATTCCAATGGATACCATCCCATTGTGGAATCCTGGGAAACGAGAATGCGGATGATTTAGCAAAGAAGGGCAGCACTGCTACTTACAGACCTGTTATTAAATCTACGTATTACTCTGTGAAAAGATTGATTAAATCTACATAGCCTACTTAGACTTCAAAAAACAAAATTTGATAACACAATCTCAAGGGAAAAAATGGAACTCTCTGTATCATAATCGACAGTTAATTCCCGATTTATCACGAAAATCGTCTGTAGCTGCATTTAGATTGACAACAGGCCATGATTGTTTGGCCAAACACCTGCACAGAATTGGAATATATAAGTCCCCTTACTGCCCATTGTGCAACTCAAACCAAGAAATGGATTCGGAAAGCCTCAAAATCTGTGCTTCAGTGGCTGACCATGATAATATCTTTGAAAAATATTTAAGTGCAAGAGGTCAAATGACTTTATTGTCAAACGCCTGGCATTAGAAAACAAGAACAACATTTTACCCGAGGTTCAACAGAGTTTCTGATTTCCGTCGGTTTCAAGAAAGCAATCTTCAAAATCCTGGTCCATTCTCAATTGAATTTCAACGAATTATTCGCCATATTACGTAATGGAATGATGATTAGGGGTGGACGTTCGGACACCGAACCTATGAAGTTAACTATGCCGCGTATTATACAGGTCGTGTTGTTTACATCAACTCCGGGGGATACAGGGACTTATACAGAGCACTGCTATGCCTGAATCAAAAATTATTCGGTATAATCAGGTGACTAAACAAATATGGTGTAACACACATTTACGAAAGTGAAAGTGACTTGTCTCATTCTCTTCTTTGTAGAAAATGGTGATATATTTTAAATAAAAATGGTGTACTTTAAGTGTCACTGATTCTGTTGCAATATACAACTCTGTGCATTCGTAAATTGTCAAATATAAACCTTTTCGATTGTCACTCAAACAAGAAAGTGTTCTTTCGACATCACACGATGTTACTGGTGCAAATTTGAAATAGTTTTTATTTATTATAATCTTGTGCCTATTCACTGTTTATTAGGTCATAATGCACTTTACAGTTTCGAATATGCAGGATTTTTTCAAGAACACTCCTTAGTTTTAGTTGGATCCTTTTATTATTTTATTGTTACCAACAGCTGATCATCTAGAATTTAAAATTATTTCATAACACGAGGTTAAGTATTGGAATATGTATGGTTGTTGGAGTCTGCAATTTTCTAGACGTCTACTTTTCAATGACGTAGATTCTCAAGTTTTTGGAACAGAATATTCGCACGTATCAGCATCAGACACAAGTCATAATAAAAAGTGGACTGATTCGAAATAGAATCACTAAACAATTTCAGATGTTCGATATGTCTCTTAGAGTTACAATGTTCCTGTAAATCATGACGCTTAATAGCTTTAAGTCTAACGTACACAATTTACACCGTAATATATTTTCGTCCTTGACTGAAAAATAGTCGTCTCCGAATTCTGTTACAAGCACATGCAAAATTGCAGATTTTATTGGCAGCATTTTAATACACTTTCACAGTACCTTCCACTAGATCACAACTGAACTCCATACGAAATATTTGCTTTTTAAACAGAACATAGGCCAAATTCGGATTAAATTCATGACATGTCTAATGGTATGTAAACAAATGTAATACGTCTATATGTATATAAAAAAGGTATTTAATAATAGCTACTTGAAAGCAAATTTCTCTTTCAAATCCAATCGGTTAAAGCGAACTGATGATTAACATTAAATGTTTAAACAAAACATATTCTTCTTCTTGTCCTAGCAGATTATAAAAACATCAGTCATGAATAAATTACTTAAGTACTTCCTTTAAAAACATACTGCTATAAAAATAAGATTAAATACATTATCCATGATTGGTATTTAGGCCTGTATATAAGATTGTGTGTCAAATTAAATCCATAACATTTTGAAAAGTATAAAAGTACATATCTTCTATTTTAAGGGCAATTGATTACATTGATTTCATAAAACATTAAAAGAAATATATTTACTCAAGTGAATATAAAGAAAAATCATTCCTGTAATTAACTTATTTTCAACAACGTATGCCACATCTCTGCATTTTTTTTTCTTCATCAGTTTCGTTGTATATTAGGCTATTCCGAAAATGTACAGACCTATAGCCTGAGAAGGGAAATCAGATGTGCATCTGTCAATTTATAGCGATAGTCATTCTTCATGAAGTACATTTTCGAGAATGTTGTATGTAGATCCAAACGTAGAACTCATACGCTCTTTGTGGTTGTTTTTTAATACAGAAGTATTCATTTTCTCAATGCTCTTTAAACTGGTATTTTCCGAACGACATTGCTCTGAATTCCACCACTAGACAGTAAATACAAATCCCCTCTACCCTTTCATGACGAATGGGGCTAAAGGAGGGGATGAATGACATATTCCGGATTGTGACGTACGCTACAACTGGCGCCCAGTTCTGCATCCCTGGTATAGGACATTCAGTATCTCCTGAAACCTACCTGCGCGTGAGGGAAAGGAAAAATGGATAGGGAAGGTTCCTTTCCTCGTTACACTTCCAAATGGACAGGGAAGCTTCCTTCCCTCGTTACACTTCCACTTGCAATTAGCTAGCTCACTTATCCCCACCATAAGGTTTTTATCATAAGCTACAGCGCACGCATGGATTCGGTTTCACGAGATAACGAATGGCTTATAGAGGATAACGAAAAGGAAACAGGATGACGCACGTAAGGGATTAACCTAAAAATTATAGTAAGTGTAAATCTAAATTTTTACTTTGTTTTCAGAGGAAGACAACGAGATAAATACAGTTGACATCAGCGTGAATGCGGCATTAATAGCGACAGGAGGGAAGGACGGAGCTGTGAGGCTTTACGACACCGATACAGCTGAGGTGATACATGTACTCTATGTGACTGGTATCTGCGGCCCTGAAGCTAATTGATATGGTGACACTGTGAACTTACCCATTTCTCTATTGTTTTAGGTAAAAAGAAGCTTCTGGTATCTATTACTAGTTATAAAAAAATCCACTCGCCAGGGATACCGCTATCTTGACATGGACGGAGAATCGGTGAGCTGTTAAACTGAAATTCTCGGGAGTGCTGAACCAAAAAATTACACTTCTATAACGCCATCGTTTCTATTTCCGGCACTGCTGCTGCCATTTTCTCGGTCTAGCCTGCCGACTAATTCAGTATTGAACGTTGTTGAATCGCCAGTTTGTCTTAAGACTTCAGATCAAAATATATCCAACAGGACTTAAAAAACCTATCAGATGCATCCATATAAAAGCAGTAGTGTTTGCTGAATACAGCTAATTTCTGAAACTCACGGCACCGAATATCTTGATAGTGAAGATTTCTCGTTCATTCCTGCGATTGACTCTAACATCTTTTCAAAAGATAAGATTTATGAAAGGTAAGGGACTGAGTTAACAATGGTAGAGGATAACGAAATGGAAAGGGATGACGCACGTAGAAGATTACTCCAAAAACTGCAATATTGTCATGTTAAATAGATTGCTTTGTAACTCATTCTAACCTCGTAAACTCAAATTTTTACACGCTTATGCGGGTGGTATTTTGATAGCCAGTGTAAGCAATCTACCACCTTCCATCCTGTGAATATTTTGAAGCCATTCTTGACA
Source organism: Periplaneta americana (assembly GCF_040183065.1). Classification (NCBI taxonomy): domain Eukaryota; kingdom Metazoa; phylum Arthropoda; class Insecta; order Blattodea; family Blattidae; genus Periplaneta; species Periplaneta americana. The sequence goes on along the minus strand of NC_091131.1, from coordinate 93,703,521 downwards.
CTGCTTAAATTCTTTCCCAGTGTTTTCAGTGTACAATTTCTCCCAAATGTAGTGTTTATTTGCTTATCCAATAATTGAAACCCAAGAAGTGGTCTAAGAAATTGCATTTGTGGTACTTCTGTTTTTCTAATTTTTTAATTTAATATCCATATTTCGCTTCCAAATCGAAATGTAACTTTCGCTGTGATGTTATGTATCCTTAATTTTGTACTGGCTAGCATCTGTTTTCCGAATTTAATTATTCAAGTTAATGTATTTTACATATACAATATGTCCCAAAAGTCACGATGGAGTTTCAGAGGATATTTCTTGAATGAATAGAAGTAGAAACGTAATATTGGTGCCAGATGAAAATAAAGCTCTCAAAGTCTTTGGTTTGTAAGTTCGAGGCACTGAAGGAAACAAAAGACGATAACAATAGAACAAATGCAATAAGAAAAGTACAGTGTGCTTTGTGGCTGTTCATCGTTGTCAGTTTCATTAAACTTATCTTCAGCAAACTCATACCTTTCGTAATAATCATCTGGATGAAGTGCATGTAACAATCGAAGTATATAAAGAGTCAGATGAAGATGTTTCTTTTTAAAGCTCTATGAACTGTTGTTTTCGGAAGTCCTGATTGAAGAGTTCAGAGCCATAGTGGGCAAAACGCCATATATTAAAAATGCAGAAAACAAGGGTTCAAGTTAAGTGATTACCATAATTCAATGAAACATATAACAAGTAATATAAAGTATGCACATTAAAATAAATGATATGTCAATCTTCACTAAACTATGGTATTCACGTAACTTTAACCCTTCCTTCCTTCTTTCGTTTTTAATAAATGGCGCTTGGCCCACTATGGCTCTGAATCCTTCAATTGTCGGGCACATTCACGAACTGATATTTTTGGACTCTGAACAAATGCTCTTTGGATGGCTTCTACCGTTTCATCATTTGTCGATGGTCTTCAAGTACGCTTTTCTCCAATAGGCTTCCAGTCTTAACCGTCTATCCCAAAGACGAATGTTATTCTCGTGTAGCGGTTTTTCGCTAAACACGCAACGAAATTCACGTCGTACATATACACATTTTTTTAAGTCCAGATGTGATTTGTATTTCGAAATGACATTTCAAATATATGTGAAACCAATTACTTGCCTTATTATTTTACCATTTAATTCAATTATAACTTTACTAAATATTTACTATGTATAGCTACAGCTTCACTTTTATTTGTAAACTGCATTGAATAATGTTTAACTATTTCATTTAACTGTTTAGCGAAATTAAATAAGTAATTGTTGTTTTCTATTTGAATGAAATATTTAAAAACGTTTTGTAAACAGATGATCACATTAGCTATAGTAACTAGAACGATTTTGCCATTTGCTACTGGAAATAAGAATGACCAGATTATGCCACCTTTTCTTCCTCCAACTTTCCTCAATCGTCAGGGCCGCAGATCCCAATGATGAACGTTAATTTGTTATTTAGTGATGTCATCACCTCATCACTATATAAGCTTATAAATTGATGTAATTTGAAAAATATTGTGGAAAATTCTACATATTCCTCTCGTACTTCGTTTCTAGCCCAAGAGGCTGCTCAGATATGAAGTCCAAATATGTGTTTACGTATGTATTATTGTACTGAATGACACAATCTCAGGGGGCGATAATAATAGTCAGTTAGAATCTCGCTCCCTAGTGTTGATTACCGCTTGCGTTTTTGTCGACGTCATATTCAAGAGTACGGCGAAAATCAAGTAATGTCATGGCGAATTCTTGGTTTAACCTCACAGAATGTCATCTCTACCTCTAACACCAATTCCACTGACTATAAATGACCTTAAAAGAGCGTCGTTAAATAACGGGCAAACGTTCCCGATAATCCAAATCTTGTCTTCACATATGAACGTGTGATAGATTGTGTGATGTTGGTCTCTCCTTGTACAGAAGGGAATTTAAATCCAGAATGTATGATTACAATATCTTTATAAGTGTTTATACCGTTGAATTTGGTTAAAGCGTCATCGAAGGAACTAAAGAAATGATGTCTCAATAAAGAGTCTCGCTGTAAGAAATAATAAGTACAGTAAATAAAATTTAAATAAGTACATTCACAATATCACGTATTTTGTACAGTACTGCAATTTAATTCGTAATTTTATGTAGCCCTACAGTATTAACTATAACTTATTTAAATGTTTTACACCGCTTTTTTATTATTTTGAAAAATAAAAGCACTGTACTGCCTTGCATAAAGTAGTGAGATACGGAGTAAAATATGCTGTTGTTGTTGTTGTTGTTTTACAATGCCAGGCGTTTAACAATGAAGTCATTTGACCTCTTGCACTTCAATATTTTTCAAAGATATTGTCATAGTCAGCCAATGAAGCACAGATTTTGAGGTGTTCCGAATCCATTTCTTGGTTTGAGTTGCACAATAGGCAGTTAGGAAAGTGATATATTCCAATTCTATGCAGGTATTTGGCCAAACAGCCATGGCCTTTTTCCAATCTAAATGCAGCTACAGACGATTTGCGTGATAAATCGGGAATTATCTGTGGATTATGATGCAGAGAGTTCCATTTTTTTCCTTGAGATTGTGTTATCAAATTTTGTTTGTTGAAGTCTAAGTATGTAGATTTAATAAATATTTTCACAGAGTAATACGTAGATTTAGTAACAAGTCTGTAAATAGCAGTGCTGCCCTTCTTTGCTAAAGCATCCGCATTCTCGTTTCCCAGGATTCCACAATGGGATGGTATCCATTGGAATATAAGTACGGAGTAAAATATAATATATTGTAATTAAAACATATACAATACTCACAACTAAGAATGTAGGTTCATGAAATGTAGCCTTTATTTTTTGTTTCGTTTTGGAAAATACTATATCCACCATAAGGCCTTCTCTTCCAATTAACCAGGGTGTAGGAAAATTTACATTTGTTCGAACCAAATATCTACACATTTAACGGACAAAATTAAAATTCTTTCAATCTTTTATCATCACACACTGTTCTCATAAATTGACTGAGCATATTGGGAATTAAATCAGTAGATTTCCCGAAACACACCATGAAATATTTGGTATAAACCAATTTTTATCATCTCTAAAAAGAAGCAAAAACGAGCAAAATTGTATTAAACTTTTGAGTTTGAAATAACTCAAAGAATAATGAAATTAATGACTATATTTACGGTTTACCCTGTATATTTAAGAATTTACACTGTTACTAGAAGTCACTACATATTAATGAATTGTTTATTAAAAATTTATCGTAATAAAATAATAAATCACATTTGTTTAATACAGTAACAACTGTCCTTCTTAATGACTGTCGCTATAGACGAGATTTCGCACTAACAGTTTTCGTTATAACCAAGCTCAACTGTATTTGTATTCGAAAAAGTATGTTTTTTAACATATGATACTTCTCAACATTAATATGAATTCGGAATTTATGATTGCGCAATCGTTGATTTTTTTTTTTTTTTTTTTTTTTTTTTTTTTTTTTTTTTTTTTTTTTTTTTTGTGGAAGATCATTATTCCTCAGGAGGCTCAATCTTGTGTGTCCCTAAAAGTGGTGTTACAGTAGAAATTCTGTTTGTGCGGCTTCTAATATTTGCATCCATTTTTATTTTCAAAATAAAGTTTCTGCGTTTAGCACAACGGTTCCTTTTTTCATCCCCGATTTACATTTACGCATTTCACGGATGCGATTTAATTCAAAAGGTTTTAGACTGTTGATTTTGACTGTAAATTAAATATTGATTTTTTTCTCTCCGAACTTTTGTCGTTTGGATAATTTTATATTTCCCCGCTAGCCACTGAACTGTTATGGCAGAGCCGTAGAAGTTAATTAATTACAGTCTGTGCATTTGTTACGTCACGAATATGAGGCAGCCATTTCATTTGCGTCACTTCGTCACAGATTGTAGCTCACCTACATTTACAGGGAAGGAAGTATATTCTTCTTCGTACGCTAATACGATATATGTTTTGGGTAACTGTCACCTTAGTCCTACAAGTATAATGCTAATCAATGAATCATTATTTATGCCTTTTCTTTGTGGTAGAGTTATGGAACAATTCTTCGTAAATTCTTTTATTATTGGCAAGTAATCAAATTCTATATTACAATTTCATACTTCATAGACACAACATTCATACATAGCAAATGGAGGTAGTCTCATAATTTGTTAATTGATCGTCAGACAGACAGATTGAATGAGAAACTGACCATAGGCGGAGTTATGGGTTGGGGCATGGGGAGCACTGCCCCCCCCCCAAACTTGTCTGAACTCTTTTTTTTCTATTAACATTAGAAAATATTGAATTCAAAAAATGTTTCTTGCTTCCGTTTATGATTAAGTTTCTGTGATCAAATTGACGAATTAATGTCTTCAGATCATGTGTCTGGACTATAAAATTTATTCTAAATTTCTGAATGTATAAAAATTTCTATACCTCATTTGAGGAATGGAATAACTGTAATGTTTATTTTGTAACAGCCTGTACTCACGTGTTAGTAGTCTGCAGGTGTTCAGGTCGCCACTTGGAGAAATATGAATGACATACTGCAGAACAATGCAGAAAAAAATAAAAGTGATCCCGGTGCAATGTGTAAATTTAAAGACGAGAGATTAAGTAAAGTAATTAGAATTTACATTTCATATGATACTGTATCTTCAAGAAGGTACGCTTCAGATAAAAAAGTTTCTGTTAGCACTGTTACGTAGTGTTATTGATGTATACATGTGATTGTATATGAGAGAGAAAAATTGGGAGATTGTTTTAAGCTATGCCCTATTCTAATTTATAGTACAGTTCAAGCCCTATTCAACTCGGTCCAAAACATCGCGGATATGGCTGTTGTTGTTTTCTAATGCCAGGCGTTTGACAATAAAGTCATTTGACCTCTTGCACTCCAATATTTTTCAAAGATATTATCATGGCGGATATGGCTGTAACTCTGTAAGAAATATGCCCCCCGAAAATACTTTTATTAAATGATAATTTTCCGATATAATGTACCACGGTCAAGCTATAATGTGGGGAAGAGGTAAATCATGTCCCCCCATAACCTTTTTATATCGGGACTCTATGGTTTTGCTTTGCCCCCCCCCCCCCCCCACCAAGGAAACTATTCTCTCTCCGCCTATGAAACTGACAGATAGATTGCACTTCTTAAACTTAAGGAGAAAGAAGCAAGCTTATACTGACTAACAGTTATTGATGGATCGACAAAACTACTGACGTCAGAAGAACTGAGAGTTGGATTACATGTTGGAGGAATATTTTGTGATTTATCTAAAGCATGTGACTGAGTTGATCACAATAAATTGATAAACATAGGATTAAAGTATCTTGGTATTAAAGGTTAGAATTTACTTATCAAATTGAAAACAAAGATGGAAATAAATATACTAAATTGTAAACATAAAGTTACTCGAAATTTTGGAATACTGAACATGGAGTTTCCCATGGATTAATTTTAGGTCCATTATTATTTCTGTTGAAGTTTATATTAATGTTTTAATTTCAAACGTAAATAATTTATCCTATGTAACCTTATTTGCAGATGATGTAAGTGTGGTTATCTCTAAACAATATGATCGCATTATAAACATTTATAATTAGTACAGTGTTACATACAGATTGCGGCCTAGGGTCACCAATTCGCGAGACTAAAGTTAGGAACGGACGGAGTATAGATGACGTCATGACCCATGGGGTGGGATGGCATTGTTAGAGTACAGTTGGTTTCGTAAGAAATTACTAATTCTGCTTGGCGTGGATCCTTGCAATCACCATACGTACTTAAGATCCTGTGAGTAAACACGTATATTTTATTTCTTTTCATTTATCTATTTGATTACTTTTACACGTATATTCGTGTTATTACTAATTTAGCTGTTTTATAATTCACACTACTGAGGAACATGTCGAAAATTAAGAGCACCAAGTGTGCTTTTCAGAACGAACTTATAGACAAGTTCGGAAAGGAATATTTTCTTATTAAAGGAAAAAAGCACTGAATTTTTCAGATTGTTAATAAAGTATAAGGACAGATAGAATTCGATTCTTTCAAAAGTGTAATAGCAAAAGTATATGGAAAATATTTAATTGTACAGTCAAAACAGGCCTTCAACATCAAAATCAGATACAAAACATGAAAAAGAATTTAATCGAGATTTGTGTAAAATGTTGGTACATGCCAACATCCCTTTAGCGTTTCTTGAAAAAAGTTGTTTTGAGTGAAAGTAGGATATACTTTCTTTTTGATGCGTTGCGAATGTACTTTGTAATTCGGTGCATTGAATTGTGAAGGAATATATTTTATGTAAGTACTGTATATTTTTATCTTTTCTGCTCACACAAAAATTATTATTTTATATTGTTAAAGCTTGTACAATATAATGTAAATCGAAACATGGAATGTTAGGCAATTATTAGTTGTACCAAAAATGCATTGTATATAATATATTTGTAAACGTGAACATTTATTTTGTGTCCTACTGTGACTGAATGTTTACATGTTGAGGCAAGGAGTAACTGCACTCTCAATCTCCCATTCCCCTCGATCTACACAATACAGTGGCCCTGCGTTCGTAACTAAATGCGTTTCGGTATCCTGCGCTGCAGTCTGGTCAGTGCAAATAAACTAGCATTTAATTTCGACAAAACCAATTAATCAAATTTACCGATGGTAGTTCTCAGTCTTCATATAAAATAATACTTATATTAAATGGAAGTTACTCAAAGAATGTATGAGCACAACGTTTCTTTCATTGGAATTGGATAACCAGTTGAACTGGAATACTAACATAGAATATATTGGTCCAATAAATTGCACTCTACCTGTTATGCATTAAGATCTTTTTCTTAAATTGCGATATAAACATCTTTAAAACAACATACTTTGCATACTTTCAATCTATAATGAAGTATCGATTAACATTCTAGGGCAACTGAGCTGAAGCTAAACATATTTTTGCTTTACAAAGGATAATAAGAAGTGTACAGCTTCAGAAATAATTGATGGAGCACAGATATTTTCAAAGTCCCAGAAAGGAGGCACTGCACATGATCAGAGGACGAGCGACCAGGTTCACAAGCGAGCCACTAGTTGAGGTAATAACATTCGTTGTTTCGTCGTCCCTAAGCAGCTAGAGCAAGTGCCAGGGAAAAGAATTTAGCGTAAATAAGTGTGCCACAAGAACTTTTTCACCACCAAGAGTCGGCCCATCAATTATTTCTGAGACTATATATAATGACACCATTTAAAAAGATTTTACAAAATTTAGAAATACTGACTATACTTTCTGACTACATTCTTTCCTTGGTGAAGTTTTATATTAAAAACCAAGATACATTTGGTATCTTCATTTCCATTCCTCTCTTAAATTCTGCAATCCAAATTTTTATGGTGGCGTAGGAAGGAGAATGTTCCCTCAATGCATTCCCATATCCGCATAAAATCCTTGCCGGACATCTCTTTCAAAAATAGGTAGGCCTCTTCATACTTAATTTAATAAAAATTGAACTTTTTATCTGACATAGTATTTTTTAAATTCACAATGAAGGTTCACGGCTAACTATAGGTCTAGGCCTATATTGGTACCCTTTTGTATTTTATTGACCATAAAATATTTGCATTAATAAACATGCCTTTTTTCCCTAGATTCTCATGATTTACCAGAAGGCACTGAAAGACACAAGCACCGACGCTTTAAAATTTCATCGCATGAGGATATTCGCTCTTCGATTTCATCCTACTATGACAGAAACTTTTGTAACAGGAGGATGGGACGACATGGTTAAGGTAATACCTATATCAAGTTCGATTAATATAGAATTATTAAATGAGAGATTATCGTATTGCGCGCATATAGTCTATAACATTTATTTTCACGAAATCATACTGTTTGCACTAACCGCAAGTACATGAGTACATGTGGCAAGCAGGAGATATGGCGTAATGAGGTGGTTTTGCCTGAGTTGTTGGATGCCGAACACTTTACTGTCCGTGATGTGGCTGGAGCACGAAGGAGCACCGCCTCACTACAGTGCAGATGTCCGCCAACCATCTAAATTATACATTTCCTGGCTGTTGGATTGGAAGGGGATGCCCTATTTTATACCCTGCGATGTCACCCGACATATATTCTCTCGATTATTTTCTATGAGGATATCTCAGATCACTTCTTTATATGAATTCAGTACACACGGACATGGAATTAGTTGTCCGGGATATAGCCGCCTGTTATTGTAATTAAAAACACGTCAGGGATATTTGAAAGGATGCGGCAGAATCTCGCATGCCGATGTCATGCTTGCAGTCATTGTGAGCAACTGTTTTGAGGTACAAAATTGTACGTTCTTAACTCAAGTTCGTTAATGATATAAAATAATTTTGAAATATAAATAATAAGTGTATAACAGACAGGGTTTGGAATTGAACGGGTTACATCAGCTTCTTGTCTATGCGGGTGACGTAAATATGTTAGGAGAAAATCCACAAACGATTAGGGAAAATGCGGAAATTTTACTTGAAGAAAGTAAAGCGATAGGTTTGGACGTAAATCCCGAAAAGACAAAGTATATGATTATGTCTCGTGACCAGAATATTGTACGAAATAGAAATATAAAAATTGAAGATTTATACTTCGAAGAGATGGAAAAATTCAAATATCTTGGAGCAACAGTAACAAATATAAATGACACTCGCGAGGAAGTTAATGTAGAATAAATATGGGAAATACCTGTTATTCGGTTGAGAAGCTTTTGTTATCTAGTCTGCTGTCAAAAAATCTCAAGGTTAGAATTTATAAAACAGTTATATTACAGTTGTTCTGTTTGGTTGTGAAACTTGGACTATCACTTTGAGAGAGGAACAGAGATTAAGGGTGTTTGAGAATAAGGTGCTTAGGAAAATATTTGGGGCTAAGAGGGATAAAGTTACAGCAGAATGGAGAAAGTTACACAACGGAGAACTGCACGCATTGTATTCTTCACCTGACATAATTAGGAACATTAAATCCAGACGTTTGAGAAAGGCAGGGCATGTAGCACGTATGGGCGAATCCAGAAATGCATATAGAGTGTTAGTTGGAAGACTGGAGGGGAGGCCGAGACGTAGATGGGAGGATAATATTAAAATGGATTTGAGGGAGGTGGGATATGATGATAGAGAGTAGATTAATCTTGCACAAGATAAGGTCGGATGGCGGGTTTATGTGAGGGCGGCAATGAACCTACGGGTTCCTTAAAAGCCAATTGTAATTACGTAAGGAAATAATAAGTGTAAATGTAAATAATAGGGAAACAGTAAGCGATAACAATAGATATTTTAAGCCCACATCTCTTTAATCTGGTTTCGCACCCCAAGTTCCCATCTCAAAATGTTCAGTAGGGATCCTTTATTTCCTATTTAATTTTTACATTCTTTTACTGAATCATGACGAACAATAGAGGAGTCCACTTATGTAGGCAAGGCACGTATGAGAGTAAACATTAATAATGCTTTGAATGTTTTCCTTATGCATTAATAAAGTGAACTAACCTTTAAAATAAACGAAATTTTCATACATGCAAATGTAACGATTGTAGGACACTTTCCACACTCCTATATTCCCACTCCTATTTTTTACAAATTTCATAATCCCAAAAGTGCACAATTCTAAATTATACTTTTCCATTATTCTTTTCCCAATCCATTTTTATCTCTCTCTCTCTGATTCCAAAATCTAATTTACAATATGATATTTTCCTCGAACATGATATCAATATAATTGTTTACAGAGCTGCTAGAAGCAGTATTGGAATTCAATTCTCGGGCTGTTTCTTTTACCTCAAACAGAAAGTTTACAGAATAATCCGTCTGAAGGATTACAGAAAGAGTACAGCGACTAGGAAACATTACTCGATACATTAAATGAGCAACTGAAATGTATGCCACTGCGTTCGTGCCCCCAGAGGACGTATAACACCAATTCGCACTTTTCATGGACAATGCTCCTGAAGAATACGTTATGTTAATTATGTTTAAGGCCATACACAACGGGGCCACAGCAGGTACGTACTGTTCTCCAACCAGGAGATTAAACGTGAAAGGAATGTGATTGCTATTGCGTCATCTATTGGAGCGAAGTAGATAGATAATATTACGTTATAATGACAGTTTAAAAGACATGTGCTCTCCTGCATATGTTATTTCCTGTATGGAGGGGTTAAAAGACCAGGAGATTAACCGTGATCTAATTTTATAACTAGGGTATAGTATAAGAATGTGTGTATCAGTATCATCGCTTGTGCTATGAGAGTTAGCCAATGGAGATGCGTGTACCCACGTGTGTGACCTTATGACATCTTATGACATCAACATTCATTCACAGCATTACCCCGCTGCGTCTCATTCCCCTGAGACTTTCTCCTGGTTGGAGTACAGTATTCGCTATCCACCTGACATATGGAACTGATATGAGGTAGTGCTTTAGCGAGTGGCAGGAACAAATTATCTTTCTGAAGGTTGGCATATGATACACATTGTTGTTGGACGAAATCATCCGACATTTTATTCCTCAGTGGGTTCTAGGAGGAACAAGGGGACACCGAGACAATGCCAAATCAACTAGAATTTGTACAGAAAATTTCAGTTGAGTTGAAATGCGCATACCGTATTTACTCGAATCTAGTGCGCATTTTTTCAGCTGAATTTAGTCTCCAAAATCGGGGTGCGCATTAGAATCGATGGCGCACTATAATCGTATACAAACTCGAAGTTCTGTTTATGTTCTGCGTGAGCTTCGGCTCTATTCAGGTTACCTCCTTGCTCGTCGTTCCTCGCTTCGCGCGCTTCCGTATTTTTGTACGCATTGTTAATACCAGTAAAAAATTCAAAATATGCTGTAGTTGATCAGGAGATATAAGACAAAAAGCGAAGGGTGTCGTATGAAGAAAGCATCGAATGAAAGGTTAAACTTCATGCTAAAAAGCGTTGAAACAGATAGGCTGCAAGAGAATTTGGTATAGCAGAGAGCAACATTAACTTATGGAGGAAGTAGTTCGCCGACCCAAGAAATGGAAGACATCCTAAGTTAGACGAAGTGGTTTCGAAATTCATACAGGAAAGGATTGAAAAGTTGTATTATAGCCAGCCTACATTCAAAACAGTGCTTTCCTTCTGGACTCGCGCATGATGTCATTTCTACACGACTTAATCCCCACTCCAGTCTAACCTGTTTACCGGTAGGAGCATTTAGTTTATAAACCCATTGTTGTGTAAAGTAGTACAATGTAGTTAAAAAAATCGTAACATATGGTAAATCAAGGATCATATAAAGTAATGTTATCGTATATATTGTAATACTGGTAATAACAAAGTCCATTGTTGTATGAGGTAAGATTAAATTTTGTACTTGCTTTGCAGCTGCGCATTACATTCGCCAGTAAACATTTTTTTTTATTTCAAGCCATAGAAATTGACGTGTGAATTAGGTTTGAGTAAATACGACATTTAACATTGTATACAGATACCAAGAGTTCATGGACAATGACGATACTACAGGGTGATCCGTTTGGGTATGGATAAAATAAAAACACCGCATTTATTACCGAACTTTATTTGTTGAAACTTTGTGCATACAACACTGCAAGATGGGAGATTCCTCAGAGCTCGAAATGACCCCCATTGCGCACCCTGCACAACTCATAACGGTGATGTAATTCAGCTCATATCTGTTGTAAGGTAAGAGGGGTGATTTGTTGAAAAGCTTGAGTAATTTTAGTCTCAGATCATCAATGTTCCTGGGTTTCTGTGAATAGACAATGTCTTTAACAAAACTCTACACGAAGAAATCAGGAGGGTTAGATCTGGGGAGTTTGGGGGCCAAGCCAAGAGATAGCTGCTTCTCCTGTATGTTTCTTTTTAACACAGAACCTGTTTCTACAAATGTTTGATACCACAACATTATGGAATCGTATTTAGGTACATTACGTACACCATACGTCGAAATTCCCTTTTAACTCTTTTAACACACTCAAATTTAGCATACCAAAGAACACACTGTGCCCGTTGTTAATTTGTAGTAGCCATTTTAATCATCTACGATTTTCATTTGTCCTTTCAGATTGCATTGTTGATTGTCATATATGGAAACTGCCATCTTTTAATCATAATATAGCGAGCAAGAAATTCTTCCTACTATCATAATAGCTTTATAATAATAAATTAATATTATCCATACCAAAACGGATCAGACTGTATATTGACATACTTGAGATCAATTGGCTACAAGTGTTTTTCGAAGCCTTAAGCATTCTGCAGTTGGGCAATTAATAAATTGGAAAAAGTGACCCTTGCGAAATATGCCTTTGGGAAAATTTTGTTTTGAGAAAGTTGTCGTTGGGAATATTTTCTTTGGGAACAATGGATTAGGAAAAGTGCCCGCCAACGAAATGTAACATTGGCTCTCATATTCACAATCTTTATAAATAAGGACAAATTTATTGAACATCTACATATAACAATAGCACCCAACAGAGAGCAGACGTTTCATGCAACTACTGGGAGTCTGAGTTCCTTGTCCATATTTTTTGTACCAGAGATGGTGAATACGAGTATTTACAAAATATCTCAGAAACGATTCTTAGCTGTTGATCCCACGGGGAGTATGTTGAAAAATAGCTCAACAATTGCTGTATCCGTTCCAATAAATATTTCCATGAAATTGTGTTTTCTTTCTGTAAACGGCCCCAGGGAATTTACTACATTCATGTCAAACTCAGTGCTACCATAAACTTATACAGAGCACGGTAGGTTATCTTTCGTTTAATGAGAAAATTAAAGTAGAAGCAACTAATGATGATGATGGTAATGATGTTGACGTTAATTTATAATAAGAGCAACAATAATAATGACTATTACATAAGTAAGATGGCCTTCATATGAAATTGTATTTACCTGTACTCCCGTAGTTCAGTTCCACATACCTACTGCAGAGCTTAACAGCACAGCAATTTATCGAAACAAAGCCACTAGTGGGAAGACATACACAAATTCAATTGCAGGCTTGAAGAAGAGTCTGGCCTCGTTGTATGCACAGGCAAGTAGACAAGCAGACACGGGCTGCAATTAGTTCCATGACTGAGCAATAAATGAGAGACATTAAAACTGTTCCCCTTGCTAATCCCCTCCACGTCCTTCATCTGCTCTGCAGGAAATTGAAATTAGGTTGAGCGAATAACGAGAAGTTACCGAGATCCGGTACATTAATGTCAACACCAGAAAGTAAACAATTAGTATAGTCTTCCCAGCTTCCAGACATAATATAGCTCACAATAAAAGCACTGATTAAATTTTCACATCCTCAGTACACGATGTGTATAGAAAGTACTGCCGTTGCAAGAAGTCTTTTTCGATCTTCATGGAAATACTGTGGTATTATAATATTTATTTGTGCAACTATCGGGATATGAGCATCATTACCGTTCGAATGTGTTTTGCAACAACGAGGCGTAAGCAGAGTTCTGTAATTATATAAGAGCGGTAATTATGCTCATCCAACTAGTTGTATACTATATTTTATCTGCGTTTAGTTAATAATGCGTTTAATGAGTTCATGATACGATCGTTGACTGAGTGCGATATGTAAATGATTACCGCACTGAGTGCGGCAATGAATGACATTGCCATGGTGAAATGACGATGGATAAGTATCCATTATCAAACCAAAGCGGATAATAGTAATATACGTTACAAGAGCGGTATGTTGACGTTTTCATGGTCGAGGAAAAGATTGAAAAAGCGAAACGTAGTTGAGCTTTTTTAATTTTCGAGAACATGAAAACAAACATACCGCTCGTGTATCGTACATTATTTTGTGCGAAGATCGTTTATTAAATACCTGAAAGACGAATTTCTAATTAGTTGCAATGAAATCTCCATGTTGGTTTCTGTTTAATGACGCCAACTTCGGAACACCAAAATATCTTTCTTGCTGTAAAATGTTTTCTGTGTTTACTATACTCCAGCAGGCCGTGATATACGTCTGTCTTTTTTTCCCCCAGTCTATAAATACGAACTTAAAACAAACGGTAAGGTTATGTAATGATTTATTTTTCATTTTAATATTTTAACAATATTATTTATATAACATATTGCAGTAATAACATCGGCATCTGGAATCTCGTTGATTTTTTCACGGCTTCCTTAATGTTACTTGTATCAGGAATGCAATAAGTTTCGTGGAGTAGTAGACTTTACTTAATTTTTGCATATATTTAAAAACAATAATTAACATTGCAATTTAGGTGAAATTGCAGTGGTAAGTTTCCAATTTATAATTATTACTATGTTAAACGTCTCTAAAAATAATATGTTAAAAGCCTAAAGCAGTAAAATGAATGTCGCGCTTAAGCGGTAAGAAGAGGGAAATTGTTATGTGTGTTACGTTGGGAATACTGAATGTGGTATTTCACACTTACCGCGTATTGGTTCTGTGCGGAAAACAAACAAATACGCACGATCTCGCACAAAATAACTAACATTGTTGAATTTAAAATAATTTGTAAACAAATTCAGCAATCAAGATTAACTAAGCGGCTATGGAATGTGTAAAGAACGGGATTTAGTTATTCAGAGTTAAAGTAATTGCGCCCATTGTTACACAGGAAAGAGTTAAGCTTTTAAAAATCGACAGAAGTCTATTAGCCTACACACATTTTTTCAATTTTGAGAAAAAGATTTTAAATCTTCAAACAAAAATTGGTTTGGTGTAATGGTATTATGGATGTGCCGAATTAAGAAGATTTCAGATAAAAAATGTATCTGAGAAACGGCAACATGTCATGAAATTTTAAATAAATTCACCGTCACTAAAGGGTTTCACTGACCGAGCTGTTTCAAATATAACAGTATAAGTGAGAAGAAGAACGTTACAGTCTTTTCAGTTGTAATTTTTGTTGTTAATTCAACTGCACTGTCTGATCCAAATCTATAGTAATGAAAAAAGAAAGTTATGTGTAAAGTGGTGACTTTTAAACACTGAAAGCAAATGATGTTATTAATACTAATTGAATAACGAAAATTAATTTATTAATAATGTTGTATATTGTATTTCTTTCACAAAAACGTTTTCGAGCAAAGAAGACATCTATTACTTTCCCGTTCCATTACACAAAAATGTTTTTCCGCCTACTTTCATGGAATTTAAGTTGGTAATAATACGTGGATGGTTTTGAAAGCGATATTGCTTCTACTTCGGTGTAATGGTACGCATGGAAGCTGACGGGGTTTCAGTTGACTGCAGTTGAAATGATTTTGCTCCTTTTTTTAAGAAAAAAAAAACATTACAAAAATATTGTTTTAATCAAGTGCAATGTCCTTAATGTTACATAAAATTAAAGAATATTAAAGTATTTTATATATAAAATACAATTTATAACATATTATATCACGTCATGATCATAATACTAACTGGCCATTGTAATGAACGCACGGCTCCTAAAGGTTAATAGTAATTTAATAACAAAAATTAATTGATTAATAATGTCGTATATCGTATTTTTTTACAAAAATATTTTCGAGCAAAGAAGACATCTAATACTTTCCAGTTCCATTACACAAAAATGTTTTTCCACCTACGCTTCATGGAATTTACGTTGGTAATATTACGTGAATGGTTTTGAAAGCGACATTGCTTCTACTGCTGCTTAAGAGGTTAGGTTAGGTTAGGTTAAGGAGGTCTTTAAGGAGTCTTAAAGGTCTCCTGCACGTCAGCCTAAAAGGCTTATTGTGCATCCCCATTGGAATGGACACTAGCATTGTCTTCCAAAATCTGTTTCTTGGACTAGCAACAGTATTTTGGCTCCAACATTACTGTCCATTCCTAAATCTTCCCTTAATATGGAAAGGGAAAATCTTTTCCTTTCCAGGAGTGAACATTCAAACAGTCTCTTCCTCCTGTTTGCACATTCGACAGTTGGATTCCTCTTTATAGAGACCCACTGTGCGTTAGGTGTTTCCTGAAGTGACCATGCGCAGTAATTAATGCTACTCTTCTTATTCCTTTTCTGTCCAATTTGAGCAGAGATGAGGAGAGAGAGTTGTTTGGACCTAAGACCAGTTTCCTTGCCAGTTTTTGTCCAGAGTAGGATTGCCATCTACTTTGGTGTCTATCCTTAATCCATGTCTTAACCGAGGTTTTGGCAGTTCCTTAAGAGATTTGTTGACAGAATGAGGACTTATGGGAGTAGGGAGAAGTAGACCTACTTCAGCAGAGGCTACAGTGAGTGACGTCCTAGATCACACACAATACCCAGATTGCTCGGCGCTACAGGTTTTGACGGTAACAACTTTTGTCAGGTTTACTATGCTGCCATCTAGTTGTTACATGAGGAGTCACGTCATAACTCCCATTTGAATTGCATTAGCGACTGTACTGCCATCTCGTGTTCGTTAACGGCGGACGGGTGGCGATCCTGGCGGTTGTTCTCTTCAAAGTGCAACCGATTTTAACACAGAGATGAGCAATCTACATGTGATCTGGGGTGACGTTCAAGGGTGTTGAGCCAGCTGTGGATCTTGGTTCTGAGCCAGTATTTGGTAGTATATACCTTACAAATTCCGCTCTCCCTCATTGACACATGATCTCCGGAATTTATAAGTGATCATAAAACTGTAATATCTAATGTTATGTTTTCGTCCCATTATTATTATTATTATTATTATTATTATTATTATTATTATTATTATTATTATTGAAAATATATCTGATACTAAATACACATCTCCCGTATTTCATCTCTCGTAGGTGGCAAATCTTATGTTACATGCTGTCTGTGATTGTCTAGAATGACGTACGACATTTAGTTCATAATGTCGTCGATACAGCTTGACCCCATGGCCGTAAAGTAGAAAAACGACTCGAAAAACTGCGGACTAGAGATGGCCAATATTTCACAAAGAAATATTTTGTCACAAGTACGTGGTTGTCATTTATAAACCTTTGACTGATGTCACGAAATGTCTGTGACAAAATATCGCTATCGAAATCTGTTCCGTATATTGAATATTCAGTACGCTGTGACCGTGTGGATGTACAGAGAAATCGTATTCACATTTCACTGCTCTTTAATTTCCTATTAATTTTTATCGGTGTGACAAAATATCGGTGAAATTCATGCATATTTTGCTTACTTATTTTATAAAAATATCGGTGTGACGAAATCACCGATGAAAGTCACACATATTAATTGTCACAGTCACAATTGTCACAGATACTTTAAAATATCGTTTAAGCTCATCTCTATTCCAGACAAGTGCTCCAACCAGTAGAATGCGTGTAACAGCGGAGCGGCCGGCGTGCAGAGGGATCTATCGTTAACAGGTGGATACTAGATTTGTGATTGGTTGGCGATAAGACGAGCCTCTCATCTATAACAGACTTGAAACCCTCATATTATTCAATAAAACACTGCATTATGATTTAGTATCTCTCGCTCTTAGTGCTGTTCAGACGCATTCTCCTGATTCGAGCACAGTACCATATGCGGAGTTATGGGGGGACAGTGCCCCCCCCCAAACTTGTCTGACCTCTTTTTTCTATTATTCTATTGAATTCAAAATATCTTTTTTGCTTTTGTTTATGATTAAGTTTCTGTGCTTAAATTGATGAATTAATGTCTTCAGATCATGTGTCTGGACTGTAATACTGTATTTATTTTAAATTTCTGAATGTATAAGAATTCCTACACCTCATTTGAGGAATGGAAGCACTGTAATTTTTCTTTTGTAACAGCCTGTACTCAAGTGTTAGAAGTCACCGCCACTTGGAGATGTATGAATAACATACAGTCACGAAGCTTGAGTTTTGAGGGTGCTAGAAACAATAGACTGTGACGGTATTATTTTGCATTGCCTGTAATGAGACGATATTAGCGATCCTAGTTGTGAGCAACTATCTAATGTTTGCATATTTACTACGTATTGAGCTTCGCGACTGTATATACTAGACTGTGATACTACACAACAATGCAGAAAAAAGAAAAGTGATCCCGGTATAATGTGCAAACTTAAAGATGAGATTAAATAAAATAATTAGAATTTACATTTCATAACATATCTTCATGAAGGTAAGCTTCATATGAAAAAGTTCCAGTTAGCACTGTTACGTAGTTCTATTGATGTATGCATGTGTTTCTGTACGAGAGAGAAAAATAGGGAGATTATTTTAAGTTATGCCCTATTATAATTTGTAGTAGACGTACAGTTCAAGCCCTATACAACTCGGTTCGAAACATCACGGATATGGCTGTAACACTGTAAGAAACATGCCCCTCCACAATACCTTCATTAAATGATCAAATTCCGATATACTGTACCACGGTCAAGTTATAACGGGGGAGGAGATAAGTGATGTCTCCCATAACCCCGTTATATGGGGATTCTATGGTTTTGCTTTGCCCCCCCCCCCAGGAGATGGTTCTCTCACCGTCTATGCACAGTACTTCAACAAAGTGGAAGAATGCGTGTGATCATGTTCGAAAAGTCTTATGGAGAAAACAACTAAAATATTTGTTGTTGACCTGGTGGATCTGAACGAAAATGACGATGCTCGATGATTGTAAGAGTAGGCTAATGATAATATTAAGACGGCTGTTTAACTACTCCTTCTGTAATTCTTTACAATTAACTTACGCTATCAAAGAAAAGAACTGATAACTATCCACACTAAACTCCTTACAAAATGCGTATATGCAAGACATACCAAAAGCCTGAAATAACCAAATCTAATCTGTCACTGAAACTCGAGCTTAAGAAAAGTCGCTTTCTAGCTAATTGTATACCAGCCGTGGCGAAGAAGAGTTCGTGCGCCGAGCCACTGCGTAACCTGCAACGTGCATAGCACCTATGGAGGGAGGCGGAAACCCGAAGGGGAAGTAAAGCAACTGTCTGACTCAGTAACGGATTTTCATTTTTCTTACGTCCAGCATTTAAATATAATTTTATTCAGCACAAGGCTACAAACTAACGTTTCGTACGTACAACGAAAAGAGAAATGTACAAGAAAACATAGGCCACATTATCACGCTGAAATTAACTGTCTTCAGAATGTCTCTGCGACAGAGTTTCAAAATCAGGAATTATGTCATTTACTGCTAGACGTAGTTGATCACGAAGGTGTTTGTCTGTCAGTCGTGATCTACATTTGGTTTTCACTATTTTCATTATTGAAAATAATTTTTCACAAACGTAAGTTGTAGCGAACATGGCTTCAACAGAGCAAGCGAAAGAACGAAGTTTCGGATACTTATTTTTTGACAAAGATTTGAAAAGTTCAATATGTCAAGGCCTTACAGCTAGCTTTCATTGCAACATCACATTGTAAATCTATGAGTTCAAATTGAAGATCTAACCGCATCATTCGTACATCTGCTGAAAAAGGGTCGACGTACAGAGATATGTCATGCTCTAAATTTCTTAAATCATGAAATCTGTGTTCACAAAATTCTTGTTTAAGAATGTTCAGCATCTCAATGTAATTATGTAATTTATGAGGAGCAATATTTGGAAGAGAATGTAAACATGGAAAATACTGGAGCTGGAACCTGAAGTGTGCTGTACATTGCAACAACATTTTTCTGGCGACCTTGAAGTCTCACATTTAAGTTGTTCAAATGCTCGCAAATGTCACACAAATAAGCCAAATCACAAATCCAGGTTTCGTCGCTTAGTTCGTGTATTTCCATGCCCTAAAAACAATTATACAATTATCATAAAGTAAATAAACGAATCAACAAATAATAAAATTTAGTGACAATAAATTATGGAAGTTTACTAAAATTACCTGCTCTCGCATAAATGTTGCTACTACTTCACGGAGGTCAAAGAAACGTCTTGACATCGACCCTCTGCTAAGCCACCTAACATCGCAGAAATACTTCAGATCTTCCGTGGATTCTCCAAGGTCTTTAAGCAGTAAGTTGTCTGAACTGTCTATGCTTCAACGCACTACCTTTTATTTTATTTATTATCTTTACAACAATATCAAGAACTGATTTCAACTACACTGACTTGGCGCAAAGTGCCTCTTGATGTAAATACAGTGAATTGCATGAACTTTAGTCAGTATATTTCTTTCAACAAGAAAAGTTCTCAATCTTCCAAGAAAGCCCTTCTTTTCGCCCACCATTGCTTTCGCTCCGTCTGTTGCCACTGCCACTAGCTTAGACCAATCTAAATTGTGACTCTCGACACTCATTCGGAAATAATTAAAAATCTCTTCACCAGTAGCATTGCCTTGTATGGAAACTAGGTCTAGAAGATATTCCTCAACATTTAACTCTTCGTCAACGCCACGAATAAATATGGCCAATTGTGCCGTATCTGTGACGTCAGTACTCTCGTCAATTGCAAGAGAAAAATATACAAAACTACTGAGTTTTATGTCCATCTGTCTCGTGACATCATCAGAAAGGAGTTCAACTTTTGTGGCGATAGTTTGACGAGAAAGATGTAAATTTTCAAAATTAGGAACCTCCTGTGAACACAAAACTTAGCAATTTTAATCATACAAGTTTTTAGAAATTCCCCTTCCTGAAATGCCTTACAACTCTTCGCAATTTCCCAAGCTACCAAATAAGTAGCGTGGTTCCTTTTCTGTGCCATGCTGTGTGTATTACTAGTAGTCTGGGGTTCATTTCTTTCTTTTAATTCCAGCAGTCTATTTGCTCGGTCTAGACCTGTTAACGAAATAAGAGTATGACTATTCATCCGCAAATAAAGACTGATAATTATTCCGATAACAATAATAACAGTAGTAATAATAGTAATCGGGTTATAATAATAATAATAATAATAATAATAATAATAATAATAATAATAATAATAATTACCTTTCAATGTTTCATAATGTGGGTGACATGTAGTATAATGCCGTTTTGTTATACAACCGTTTTCCTTGTAATACTTGCGAACAAATCATACATTTAATATTCTCACCATATTGGCAGCAAAAAAATGCGTCCTCCCATCCTACTTGAAACTTTCGTTTTTGTAGATGTACAGTACATGTATTGGAGAGAGACACTGCGACGATACGCCACTCGCAGATCAGAGGCAAATACAAATGGAACGAAGTTTGACTCCAGTTAGTGAGAGGGTGGGGGTTGTGGGAGGTAGAAATGCACAGCTATCACTGCGAGCCACAATGTGCTCGTGAGTCGCATTTTCGCCGCGGCTGTTGTATACCTATCAAAACGGTCATAGGCCTAACTTATATACAAGATAACTTATATATCCTCTTCGTCGGGCACTGCTTTCACAGCAACTGTCCACCCTTATTCCTATGCGAAATTGGCATCGCCGTTCAACTTGTCTTTTGTTTACTGTTCATATAACTCGATTAGAAGCCTAGTAGTAACTACCGTACAACCTACCTTTCTTTGGTGCGAAATTGTAAAGAAGTATCACTGTGGTACATTGTTTCTATTCTTTATGACATTGAAATAAATAAGATGAGAATAATACATAAAAATACGGACGAATGCCATTATAAGAATTTTTTGGGGCATTTAAATTATTTACGTTGAACTGAATTTCGTTAAATCGGTTAGTTACTAATTATTTTACCCCGAAAGAGTAAAAATCGCAAATGTTTCTACCAAGACTAATACGATATCTGTTTAACAGGACTGAATAGCCTATTAAATTTATGGAATGGATGAGGATAGGCCTACATGGGAAAAAGTTCTAAATGAGAAGTAACTCTGGAAAAAGAACTAAGGAAGAGACAGTGAAATGCTTTTTGTGGAGTGTGGCATTTTATGGGATAGAAACATGGACATTACGACGAAGTGAAGAGAAACTACTATAAGCCTTTGAAATGTGGATATGGAGAAGAATGTAGCGTGTGAAATGGACAGACAGAATAAGAAATGAAGCTGTGTTGGAAAGAGTGGCTGAAGAAAGAATAATGCTGAAACTGATCAGGAAGAGAAAAAGAAATTGACAAGATCACTGGCTGAAAAGAAACTGCCTACTGAAGGATGCACTGGAAGGAAATGTGAACGAGAGAAAAGTTCGGGCAGAAAAAGATATCAGATGATAGGCATTGAGATGTAAGAATCGTATGCGGAGACTAAAATGAAGGCGAAAATAAGGAATATTGGAGTATGTTGCGTTTGCAGCGAAAGACCTGCCCTTGAGCAGAAAATAATGAATGAACGACTGAGAAGTAAAAACATGTGCAATCAGTTACTTGAAATAAATAAATATTAAAATTAAGCCATAACAGAGACTACATTGTTGTTTTGTTATATAGTACAGTTGACATACCTTTTACAGTTTTACACAAATATCACGGTCTCCGCCATTCCGTCGGTGCATCTTTGCTTCTCCACACACACACAATACGATGGACGACCCCATAACTCTCTCTGAACCGATGTACAGTAAATATCCGCACCGGACTTTGTCTCTGAAGTCGGTTACGTTAAATGCTCATGCGAGAGATACAGTCTAGCTTGTGCAGTGATCAGCTGATCACACAGCACCGACCCATGGACTTCAACTTTCTTCTCGCGCATAGATACAAAACACGCGTATGTATACAGCTTCGTCGATTGGCTCATAATTAGTTCTTTAACCTTTTTCGTTGTGTGCCGATACCATCAAACTCAACAATTTCCTATATTTCATTTCTAACATTTTTAACTTTTCCTTCAAAGAAAATTGCATTCGTTTTCCTTCCACTACCTGCATTGGTTATATTGTCTATCTAAAACTGCTGGATGCACACTGACGACTGAAATTTCAGTCTTGCTAATATCACTTGAGACGACAATGCAGTGACGAAAACCGTTAGGCGGTCAGGGGTGAACAAACCACTCAATTAGAAAATAATATACTCAGTGTTGCCAAGTCTGCGGTTTTGTAGCTAAATGTGGTGTTTTCAGGACTGGTCAGCCGTCAGTTACAGAATTTTACCGTCAGCGGCTATCTATTTATTTTTTTATGATTCCAACAGAAATAGACGATATTTTTAATTTTTTTTTCTTTTCTGTAAAAATATTATAATTGTTTTTAATATGAATTTGCAGACAACAATGTTAGTTAATCATAAACCAGAGTTTAATATGGTATTATCACAATTTTTCATTGTGTGAGTATAAAATATCAACGTTTTATGTTAACTCGATTTGGTACAACCACGTCCATTTCCTGCCTCATCCATTGTTATACAAATAAGGTATCCCATATTTGTTAAACTCTTGCATTTTTTGTAAATAAATTGATATATTTAACCATAAAGAGCAGATAATGAACTGAGTTATTATTTTATGATAACTTATATTATGATATATTATTTAATTTATCATTCCACATTATAGTTTATGTAACACATACTTAAAACTTATACACCAAACTCATTGTTGACAGGCACGTCTCGAGCTCAATGTGAAATCCAATTACTAACCGACTGGTGTGATTGTGAATGTGATTGTTTCCGAAGTGTCCAGGGTATTCTTGAGCTACTTCATTCAATTTTGAAGAAATATGCCGCGTAAAACTCCATACGTACTAAAGTT
Source organism: Periplaneta americana (assembly GCF_040183065.1). Lineage (NCBI taxonomy): Eukaryota > Metazoa > Arthropoda > Insecta > Blattodea > Blattidae > Periplaneta > Periplaneta americana. Next base: position 93,679,936 of record NC_091131.1, on the reverse strand, counting down.
TAGAAATGTGTGAAAAAAAACATATTGAAAAATTGGATGGAAGAAGTTTCCGATGATAGTTGGAAAGCTCGGTATAAATGGTGTAAGGTGATAATATATTGAATGCAAAATATTCAGATTTAATTGTCCATATAATTTTGCATAGAACATAGAGCTACAAAGTGATGCACACTTTCCATAATTTAGTCTACATTTTTATAAAATTCTCCAGTTTCTAAAACTGTATAGTTTGTATTTCAAATTTGGAGAAATGTGGAGTTTTTCAACTACAGTTTAGCGGTTTTTTAAGCTTGTCCAGCGGTAAATGGAATTCTGAGTTGGCAACACTGACTGTAGTCATACCGCATTTGTGGAATGGAATAAGAGAACTCCACAAAATAAATTTGCTGAATCGATCATATTTTCTTGGAGGGGACTCGTTCTATTGATGTTCGTAAAATTGAAATAACTTAATATAGAGCCAGGCGGTAACGAAGGAATACAATTTTAGTTGTTATTGAACTGTAATTTTCGTTAAAAGTGGTGTTCGTTAAAAGTTTTGATTGTAGTAAAAATTAATAGTATTAATTCAATGAGGGGCACAGTTTTAGGATCGGATAGAGTGTAGTTATTTCTTCCCCTACACACTATCGCCTTCACCCACTAATGAAAAATTCGATAAATATCTGCAGCGCCAGAAAGTTTTCTGGTAACATATTGCAGGAACTCAAGACACCGTGCTCCATTAACATGGTTGTCTAAAATAACCGGGCCAACGAGATATTCATCAAATGAATGTGAGCAATTATGCGGAGGAATAAAAGGACACTCATGCCTGTTATTTTCAAATAGTCGTTTCTCGGAAACGATTGAGAACAAGACACATGTTTATAATTTAATGTTTTCCCTTTAAAATCGCCCATACAATCACTCTCAACGCAGATCCTTTTCTCCTGAATCAGGCTGTATACATATCCCTGTTATTCGGGTGTTTCATTTGACTCGAGCAATTAGCTATGAAGACAATAATGAAGAATAATTTATTTAGATCAGGCCTGCATAAGGTTTGCGCTCTCCGAGCCGGCTCACACCTCAAGAGCGGAATGCAGATATTAGCTGCGCTCTGTATAAGGGTGGACTGGAAGAAGGGGTGATCTCGTACAAAATATACACAAAAGGAAGTACTATTATGAGTGTTTATGAAATGAATTCCCGTTCAGTGTTTGCAAAACTATCTTGGACTACTATTAATTAATAAAGAAATATTTATTTTACAGAAATAATAGAAATTCTATAGCTACTTAAATGTACAATATCATTTTGTTATATTTTTATTTATCAGTACATCAAAACGAGGTTTTATGCTGTTGGCACTGAAAGGAACAGTAGCCTACTGATCGTAATGAAACATCAGTTACAGATGTTCGATATCTGCTTTTATTAAAGCTGATTATAGAAAACCGTTGCTCACAAATATAAATGTTGAGCCAAACATAGCAATCATTTTCACAGCCAGCCTGTGTAGTCGTGGATATTATTGCTACTGTTTAGTTTTGTAAAACTCAACCAGGCTAGTAGTAGTATTCAAACGATCTTTAGCCCTTAGGTCACATTAAAGATCAATAAGTTCGAACTGTAAATCGTTAAATGTTATGTTCCGTCTTTTAGATTCCTCCATACTGTACTGTAGCAGTAGGTAAGCAACGTGAAACAGTTACTGAGAATAGGCCTATACACTGCACTCCACTAGATAGCTGAGTAGTCGTTTCCCCTCTCCTCTACCTATAGCAAGTCTATGTCATTCTGACGTATCTTCCTCTCCGTTTCGGCGAGAGGTAAATACGGCTCTCCCGCTCCGAAGGAGCGCGCGCGCTCGTTGAGCGCTGTTTGTGCAGGTATGATTTAGATGCTCAGTTGTTTGGTATTGATAGCAAGATAAAAAAGTAGGGATTTTCGGTGTATACATCCGATATTTTTCGGTTCTAAGATCTTTATCATTGTAGATTATCCGATATTTTCCGGTTCTAAGATCTTTATCATTGCAGATTGTGGAACATACTTGTTTTTACTGCAAAATGTCTGAAGTAGAAGATTTGCACTGACATCACACCTCTCAGGATGAAATATTGTGAATGTCTGTCTTCTGTAGCCAGACTTAACGAGCTCAATACAGTAAGAGATCTCTGATGATGGAACCTGTATGTAGTTCCGAAACATTGGACATTTTGAGTTCCATAACATGGTGGAATAAGCGCATCCAAAAGTATATTTCTGGCCACATTCACCGTGAAAGCTTAAAGACACGTACCTACATTAAAAATAAAATGTTTTATAAAACACAGTAGCTGCACATGGGGAAAAATCATGAAAATCGATATTTCTTCGCCAAAAGCGGAACGTCAGGGATCCTTGGACATACACCCAAGCCCTATGGAATGAAATTAATTTTCCATTTGTTGCCAAGAATCGAACCCGGGTCCACTAAATGTTTAGCCGAAAACGCTGCCACATGTTATTTTGAAGTAGACAAAACATTCGAAATGTCAGAGTATAAGGAGTTGTACTCAAGTTAATGTCAACAACAGAGTACTACAGGAATGTCCACGGGCTGTGGAAGACAGCGAGGCCGGCAATTTCTAATAACACGAAGCGTCTACACAGCTGCAAGGTCTATTATTATTGCTGCAGACTCTCCTTAATTAATGTCTAGTCGTTGTCTCCACCACCTCTCTCCCTTCCCCAACCCTCCCGCCACCAGCTTTGCGTCGTCAGCACGTCGATCTCGTGTCCCGAGGTCCGGCATTCGATTTTCTCTCCTCTGAGCTTATCTAGTCTAGGGAGTAGCAGAGCTCATCAGTCATTCTTAGAGAGTGTTGGAACGCAATGAATTGTCACCGTTCTGCACGTCCACTTAAACAAAGGACAATCTGAAGCTGTCCAGTGACACAGATCTCAAGATACAATCAACTTCTTTTATTCCTCTTCCAAATCTTTGATCCTTACAACAGCTTAGTTGCTTTATTCTCTTTTTTTTTTTTCCCCCTTTGCACACTACTTTCCCTTCCCTCGTCCGTCTCTCTTTTCCTAACCTCTTTTCTCAATTGCTATCATCTCCTTTGACATGCTCTGTTAAACTGAAATGTCCTAATTTTGGAGGCTTTTTAAAAATAAAGAACTCATTTTTTATTTATTTTTATTTTTTCCCAGATTTGACTCGTCCACTGTTTGCGATAGCAGTTGAAATCCCCACCAAAATTTTCTCATGCCCACCATTTTGCGTTGTTGTCAGTCCGCGAGAAAATGGCGTCATTTCAGAAGACACAAGTTGTAGTGTGGTACTTCAAGTGTAAGTCCATTGTTATGATACAACGTGAGTTTCGTCGTGTTTATAACAAAGCATCACCAGACGCCAAGAAGATAATAGCAAGGACAGTTTCCGGACACTAGGAGCTTCTTGAAAAGGTATGGAGGCTGACACGTCTTCGATGAACAGGTAGAGAATGTTCGCGAAGTCCGAGAAAGTCAATTCGCCGTACTTCACGGAAACTTCACATGTCACGTGTTGTTGTTTAGACAACTAGACTAGACGGCATTTCGGAAGGCGGTCAGCTGCTATATGCGCCGTAGCATTTCTGGTATGTGACGTCACAAGCTTCTACAGTAGAACCAATCGGAATAAGTCTATAACAAGTACTTTCCGAGTTCGTTTGTTCACATGTGAGTGTTTCAATACATTGAATAAGTAAAACTAATATTTACTGTATGTGTGTAAGATAAATAAATGGAATAAGATACTGCAAAAAGACAAATACTGCACTGGCAGGCGCGGAAAATATTGTTTAAGGTGCATAATTATTTTAAAAACGTTGACGAGCAGAACGCTGCCGGCCATCTTGATGCTGGCTACAACGTTGCCAACGCGCAAGAAACGACTGCAGAAGCATGTGGTGTAGAATTGAGAACCGTGCAAAGAATATTATTAGTGAAGGAAAGAGGGTTTGCTTGGTGTCATGCTTACAGTAATCAACGGCATTATTGTCTTTTGATAATTTAAATTCTCTCCTGCGCTATTTGTATTGCACGTGCGCGTGAAGTACGATGTGGCAATGTTGTACGCTGCCTTGCAGTTTCTACTTGAGCAGAAGACTGCAACAGGGAGGAGGTACCTGAATTTACTGCATCAATATCCACGTCTTTGCTTGAATACCTACAACCGAACTTGTGGTTTCAACAAGGCTATGCTAGATGCGCGGAGAGCTTTTGATGTATATTTATAGATGTTGGATGGTACGGGAGGGACCTATTAACTTGCCAGAACTTTCTCGTGGCATCAAGTCGTTGGATTTCTTTTTGTGGGGCTAAATAAAGGACAATTTACACTCCGGACATGTTGCAACGGATCTGGATGGAAATTGAAGACAGGCTAGACATCTTTCGTGTCACTACAGGAGGCCACGTGGAAGTCATGCATTTTTTACAAATTCATTATATCAAAGAACTTAAGCACTTATCTTCGTTATATTGGTATTGATAGCAAGATAAAAAAATAGGGCATTTCGGTGTATACATTCAATATTTTCCGATTCTAAGATCTTTATCATTGCAGATTGTGGAACGTACTTGTTTTTACTGCGAAATGTCTGAAATAGAAGATTTGCACTGACATCACACCTCTCAGGATGTAATATTGTGAATGTCTGTCTTCTGTAGCAATTATTTGCAAGCCTTGTTGCAGCAAAGCATTTTCTTATTTTTTTACTTTTTAAGATTGTAAATATTCGTATTGGTGTAGTTTAATTCAATACTGTAGACAGAATGATTGCGCGTTATCTGCTGAACCCTACAATGCTGTCAACAGAAAACGTGCATGAGATTGCAAGCATATAAATCAAAACCGAATATTAAAGAGGCTGCACATTGATGTTATTTACCGATTATTTGTTATTACCGGTACATCTTAAATATTAAACTTTCTATGTAAATTCTTTAACGTTATGTACAAAACGAAATGCAGGTTCACTTGAAAACCGAACAAAACAACAATAGCAAAATACTGTGCAATCAATTACGCACCAAATATCAATTGATATTATTACGCACTATATATATATATATATATATATATATATATATATGAGAGAGAGAGAGAGAGAGAGAGAGAGAGAGATAATGAGTTTTATGTAGAGTTGCGGCCTTGTTCGTAGAATAAGTAGCACTAGTAAAAAAAGAAACATGAATGCATGTATAGGAATTGAAGTAGTATTTTAATTAAGGGTTACAGAATTACATAAAAAACAACTAAATGCCCTTGTAGGATACTCAAATATGGCCCTCAGCTTGTTATGCGTGTTATAGTTGCTGTGATGATAATTTGGACGTATGTGTAAAATATGTAACAAGTCTTTACGGGTCAGTAGTTGGAAATTCCAGACGTGCAGAAAGAATTTGTGTTACTTCTCTAGAACAATCAAAGCTCACAGACATATAAGTAATTATCAATTTATTGACAGATTGGTGTAAGCATACAAAACAAAATATTCTTGCACAAACGTTAGTAATTCCTTCGAAAGGGAAATAAATTAACTGAATTATAAATTCAAATTATTGTAATAACTTTACTATTTAAATATTAAATCAAATTATATATTTGAGACTGAAAATAAAACCAATACCACTACACCAACCAAATTTACATACATAATACAATACTCTTATCTTGTTCTATCAATTTAAAACTTTAACGTTGATATATAATTTATAATTGAATATATTTTTTTATTTTATTTGGCTATTTTACGACGCTGTATCAACATCTAGGTTATTTAGCGTCTGAATGATATGAAGGTGATAATGCCGGTGAAATGAGTCCGGGGTCCAGCACCGAAAGTTACCCAGCATTTGCTCGTATTGGGTTGAGGGAAAACCCCGGAAAAACCTCAACCAGGTAACTTGCCCCGACCGGGATTCGAACCAGGGCCACCTGGTTTCGCAGCCAGACGCGCTGACCGTTACTCCACAGGTGTGGACTTGAATATATTTTTACTAAGGGAACACTAATGTGCATTTTCCTATAGAAACTCTTATTATATAATCACTCAGTTAACATTGTTCTGCAGAAAAATCTTCTTTTAGTGAAAGTGTTGAATAGTCTTTTTAAGAATAAATCTCAACTCAGAACGAGTATCGAACACGGGATTTCATTATTCACAGTGAAGAATGTTGGCTGCTACACCACGAAGCCAATATTATAGACTTTGATTATTACCTATTTTTATTATTTCTTAAAGCACTGATAAAAAATAACATCATCTGTTGTATATGCAAGTAGGTACCTTTGTGTAACTAAAGTTTTAATTGAATTCTATGAATGCTGCTAGAAAGACTACCATTTTATATTCTATCGTAGCCTACCACAGCTTTACAACAATTCTATCACAGCCCAAGAAAAGGAAATTTAATCTTATGTGGGTGCATGTTAAATGATTTAATTTTAAATAAGAAAATAAACTACAAACAATGCTATAATTTCTAACAAGATATTCGACTGAATTATTGCGAAACTATGGTCCGTCCCAGGGATCTGTGGAGTAGAAAGACAAAAGAAGACATTTGCGCATGTGGTATGTGGGAGGACAAGGGCCAAAGACTGCTTTGGAGGAGGTACTGCTTGAGCGAAACGAGCAATCGCTTGCAGGAGGCGATAATTTCTATCTGAACTCTACCCTACTTTCAACCACGAGCATCTTACCCCTTAGCGGACTCGAGCTGATGCTGCCCGCAATACACTCCGACAGCTGATAGACTCCGCCCCTATATGCGCGAAATTACTCCACAGATTGCTGAGACGGACCATAGTAAAACGTATAAGAATGTATATGTCATGGCACTCATTTTTACAAGTTCATAGCTCTATGTTATCGTTGGTATCCTTCTAGGATCCGACTTTTCCTCACCCCGTTCGTGCTTGAAATCCCTAATTCCTTTTATAACTGCATTTATATTGAACTCAGTTTTGTATTCCGTCAGTTCATAAACATCCTTCACAAATCTGTTACATAATTTGAGAATCTGTAATTGAATTTTGGCTTAATTTTCATGTTTCAGTTCGGAAACATCGAAGCTCGAATGACCATTACTTTATAAACCATTACGTTTCTTTCACAGAAAGAAATTATAGGATAGGTACTTTACAATATATCACATACATTTTTCTATTGCCTTTAATGAAGTAAAATACTTTATTTATCTTTTGTGGCTTGTTTCGCAGATCTGGGACATCCGCGTCAAGAACGGCTGCATCAGAAACATCAGAGGTCCTCACATCTGCGGAGACGCCATAGATTTAAAGGTATGTTCGTTATAAAATGGCGCAATCTTCTCGTATGGTGATGCCTGTTTTAAATTTGCATTGCTAAATTGCCTACTTTGAACGAGTTTGAAAATGCAGGAGCTGCAAATAGAACGGCAGCAGAATTTTAATAGCGCTTTAACTGCCCAGACTAGAGCCATTTTAATTTTAGTATAGGTGGAATAAATTTACCTCTGTATGGATTCTAAATGTCTCCAACAAAGCAAAAGTCACATTTATGGAGCGGAACCGCCTACGGTTAGAATAATGTCTTCGTATTTGGGAAATTCGCGGTACAGTTTTAGAAACATACTTTCACAGATTATACTCTTCGCTTACATTTTATTTTCTCCGCATCTGTAGCAAAATTTGAGTACATTGTCTTCAAACAGATCAATATTCCTCTCTCGGATAATTGAGTAAAGAAGACAAACATGAAAGAGGCAAGGAAGTTAAAAGGAAATGTAAAGAAAGAAAATAAATAATTTTATGAGAAAGAAAAATTTATAGACGAAGGAAAAAGGCCATAAACGAAGATAATAAGGAATTAAGAAATTGGAGAAATCAATAAACGATAGGTGTGTAGCTTCACCATGCTGTATGTCTTTATGTAGAAGTACGTGTGTGTGCGATCATCTGTCGACAGGTGCATAGCTTTACTATTCTGCATATTTTTACATAGAAGGGTTTATTGACAAATAGCGCGCGCGGAGATTAAAGGGAATACAAGGAGCGAAAGAGAAACAGATGAACAAGTGAAATGCAAGGAGAACAAAAGGATAATAAGGGGAATATAAGGACAAGAGGAGGACAAGGAAAACAGGGTAAGACATGTAGAACAAGGGGAATACAAGGAGGACAGGAGTAATACTGGAGAAAAATAGTGATAGAAGAAAAATAAGGGGGTAGCATTTTATGTGATTTTAGTTTCCTAAGTTGCCCCCCTATACCTAGTGAGGAGAAAGACATACGCCTAATTCTACGCGAAAAGGAAAGGGCATACATGCATAGATCCATACAAATGTTACATTGATTACATATATGCATTCTTTTATTAAACATTTAACACGTATAATAAATGTACATTTACCCATAACTTTATCAATGATATTAATTTTGTCAGTTTTCTTGTACTATCATTAATGTTTTAAAGCAGTAGTTCCCAAACTCTTTGAAGGCGCGACCCATTTTTGGGCGAGATTTCCTTTCGCACTTCTCCCCCTCCCTTCCGTACCGGTTGTCGACTCCATTCGAAGATACAAATCCCTGTAAAATTGTAAATAAATATAATGTTACTCAAAACCAATGGATACCACCCGAAGCACGATTTTAAACAACAGCTTTATGAGTATTTTCTGGAAGAAACTCAAAACAATATTACAATAGTCACAGATTGATACCGAATCCGCTGTGTTCAACTGACTGAAAAAAAAAAAACATGAAGGAAAAAGTAGCTGAAATACGTACCTACTGATGAAATGTTAAAGCTATATTTTTTCCTCAGAGCATATGAGTAGACCAATTTTGTATCAAAAGAATACCTGAGCTTTCAAAATATGCTCTTAAATTTTGTATAACATTTGCAACGTCGTATTTATGCGAAATAGATATGTTTCTCGTCTATGATTGCCTTGAATGGAAATGTCGGGAAAGACCATAATTTTTTTCAACACTGCTTGAATGAGAATACCAGGGAAGACGAAGGAGGGACCCGAAGACTAGAATCGCAACCTTGAATATGCTTAATATTCTTTATTTAGGAATGTTTGTTAAAATCTGAACGTCCTTGCCAGCCTGGGTGGCGCAAGCGGCAGATGCACGGAATGTCTCTACGCTTTGTCCGTAGGGTTGTGGGGTCGGGCATGGGTGTTGTGTTTGTATTAGTTTAAGAGAAAGAAAACAGAAAAAAAGGAAAAATATGAAAAAAAACGCTTGCTTGCTTTCTTTGTAGATACCATGATTCACCTAAGTGGTGCCATCTGTAGATGCAACTATGTAGGTCTAAAAGTCCGATGGAGTCCACTAGAGTGTTCTTTCTACCACACCGAGAGTGTTCTCTTGAGTTTTAAGATGTTTTTATTAAAAGTACCAGGTCTCTTTGACCCTTGCCTTTTACAAAAATATGATTTTTACAAATTGAAATGTAAATAGGTTATGTTAAAGAAAATTGATTAATAAGACCGTCAAAGACGGAAGTATTTGTTTGAATTTATGTTATGTCTCTTAGTAAAGGGTTGGCATGATGAAGTAGCTTATTCCTGTATGTAGTCTGTAGCAACCAGGAAGGGTATATGAAATTCATTGTAGAGTTTGACATTGTTCATGAGGTAGTGTGCACCAGTGATTGTTCTGCAGACAGCTCTTTGAATTCCTTCCAGACTCTTCAGGTGGCGAGGATGAGTTTGGCCCCATATCTTACAGCAGTAGTGGATGTATGATCTGATGACTGATGCATATAGCAGGACTTTTGCTTTCCTTGAAGTCAGACTTCTGAAAAGTGGATAGAGTGCCATGTATCTTTGAAATGCTTTGTCTCTTATGTTTTGAATGTGATGCCTGTAAGATAAACGTTTGTCTAGAAGTACTCCAAGATATTTAACTGATGTGGTAAAAGGTATTATACCGAAAGTGTATTACGCTCCTCATACAGATGCCATCTGTAGGTCAATCACAATACTATACACGCCGACACCGTTTTGGTTAATGCTATTGTAATGATAACGGATATTAAAATGGGCAGCGAGGATGTAATAATGGAGGGAAAAAGGAGAGTCTCGATGGAAACCATCATGAACATCACAAATATGACTACGGGTCTGAGCCAACATTTCCTGTGGTGTCTTCAAGTAACAGGACGAAACGCGGTTGGGTGGAACATCATAAACAAAAATAGACAAATATTAACACAAATAAACAACTGAATATGAGAAGGAAAAATACGGAGGAAACAATTTCACAGTGAGGATAAAATACCAAATGTGGCGCAGTAGCCTAAAGGACGATCTCAGATTACCGGTGAGGGGGGTGAGGGCTTCGCTTCCCAAAGATCGAGCTGTTTGTGGTTTTACCTCTGTGACGCCAGGATATTCGTTAATTAGATAGCGTTTGTTCCTGCATCAAATGTACAGAGTGATTGCTTTTATGTTTTGTAGTGTATCCATTTGTCCACTGATTAAACATTTGCAGTTCGGTTTCCACTTTAATTTAAACCGAATAGTACGACCATACCTCGTTAAATATTAATTGGAGCGGAAAACATTTCAAACCAAAATTATAGATGACGTAGATCATATACGCTCCGCCTCTGTATCATGATATATGTAAAATCACTTCTCGGCTCCTATGAGCTCAGTGAAGTACACATGCCTGTTTTCACCAAAAATGTAGATTATCTTCATAATACTGATATGCCATTTTCAGTACTTCTACAATATAATGTAACCGAAAAGTTATTCAGATTAATTAAAGGACTTATTTCATTCTTTAACCTCTTATAGTCGCCAATTAAATATACTTCTCGAGAGGAATAAATGAGGCATTTGCATATTTTTATTGTATAACTCATTCGTGCTAAATTGTCTTCCATTGTTTCATTACATACCATTTGAAATTCCACGATTTAACACAAAAGCTAATCTACATTAATTTCTTTATATGACCAGCATTGGCTGGGTCGCTATCTGAAGAAACTGTCTGCTGCAGGATGCGATGCAGTGGTAGGAATATTGAACGCAAGAAAAGTTCGGACCAGAAAAAGATATCATATGTCCTATGCTAAAAAATGCTAATTAATAGGACAACCATAAATGATGAAAGGCATAAAAAGCATAATGTCACTTTAGACCTATAGTTGCTACCTGTAATATTATTATGGTGTGCAATAGCACTGGTATATTCTGATTTTAAAAACTGTCTAATAAAAATAATTTCGTAAAATAAAGCATAAAGCATAATATTGAAATATAATAAAATACATATATGTGAAAGTGCAATATATAATTTTCTTCTTCTCCTTCACGGTTTTTAGGCCATTTTAGCCTGTTTCGGCTCCAAAATCTTGTGTCCATCTCTTCTTTGGTCGCCCTGGGTTTCTATGTCCTTGGGGTCTGTAGTTGTATGATGCTTGGGGTATCCTGTTTATTCATATTCTTTCCAAATATTGTTTCCAATTGGTTCTATATTCTGTTATTGTTTTATTTAATTCTTCTTTTTTTAACTCTTGTCTTATTTCATTGTTTGGTTTTTATCCAGTCTTGTGTATCCCGCTATAGGTCTGAGAAATTTCATTTCAGCTGTTTGTATTCTTCTTTTATTTTCTGCAGTCAATGTCCATGTTTCAGATCCATAAGTTACAGTGGGGATGGCCATTGCTTTATACAGTTTTATTACTGAGTCTTTTCTAGTTTTATTTTTTAGTGTTCTCTTTATGGTTCCCATTATGTAATTAAATTTATTTAGTTTTTTATTTATGTCTATTTCAGACCCAAATGTTATTTCGCATCCTAGGAAATTAAATATTGACACTTGTTCTATACTTTTATTTTCTATAATTATTTTGGACCGGACCGAATGAGTACCTTTAAATGCCATAACTTTAGTTTTCTCAATTTAAATTTCCATGCCATATATGCTTTTGATATTAAATTTAATTTGTGTGTCATCCTTTGAAGTTCCTCTTCACTTTTCGCTATCAGTATCTGGTCGTCTGCGAAGACCATTGTCTTTACTATTCTTGACCCCACATTAATTCCTCCTACTGTTTGTTGTTTCCATAATGTAATCATGTATGTATTTATTCACACTGCAAATGGGTATATACCCGGTGGCAGTGGTAACTAATTACACTCAATAATGACAATTAATAATAAACACAACTAATAAAAAACTATTAATAATAATAATAATAATAATAATAATAATAATAATAATAATATGTCATCAATGTATAAATTAAAAAGAGCGGTTGACATTGGGCAACCTTGTCTAACACCTTTTGAAATTATTATAGGCTCTCAGTTATTTATGTTTATTTTAGTTTTTACATATAGATTTCTAATTACATTTATTAAATATGTTGGCACTCCTTTATTTTCTAATATTTCCCATAATTTTGTTCTACATACCTTGTCAAAGGATTTTTCTTATAGTCTATAAAGAGAATGTGTGTTTCTAGGTTGTACTCTCTGCGTACATAATTTTAAAATAAAATAATTATCTGGGTTTTCCTTTATAAACAACAACTTTGACAGTTGTAACGATTAACTTAAAAATAGTATGAGATTGAAATAGCAGAATGACTGTTTCAACTATGAACGATATAGACTACATCCAACAGCACTTTTAATTCAGTATGCTAACTTCGCCTGCCAGTTTAATTCTGTAGAGAGGTTTGAAGTACAGTTCATTAAACATGCTGAAGTTAAAGTTGCATCCAAATCAAAGAATTCGAAGATTTCCTCTAGATCAATTTAAAGTGCAGAATGGTAGATTGTTTTGCAAGCTTTGTTCTGAATTTATTAATTTAGAGAAGATATCTGTAGTGCAGAAACACGTAGGAAGTGCAAAACATTACAAAAGAAAACACGAACATGTTATGCCAGAGTCGAGTACAGGAATAGGTTCAACAGCTACTCAAGAAAGAATGAAGGAAATGGTAAATGTCTTCACTGCAGTTGGAATTCCTCTCCATATTTTTCGCAATGAAATGTTTCGAAACTTGATAACAACTTCTACAAATCTGACATCGGTTCCGTGTGAAACTACCATTAGAAAATATCTTCTTGAGTCCTTTTTTTAACATGCGCCGGTGCACATTTATAGCCGCAGCTCGTTAGCGCACCGAACGCCTTGGATGACATGCCACAGATTTCCGAACGCGCTCGATATTTTCCTCACTTCTGATGTTCCTACGGCAATCACAGGATGCATAAAATTTTACTGAGGAGCCACTGACTACGAACTCCCTCATCCATTGTCAAATAAGATTTGCACTTGGACACTGATTAATGTCAGTGTTGCCAATTCAGCGGTTTTCCTGCTAGATCTGGCCTTTTTTCCGAGTTAGTTTAGCGGGTAATATTGATGAAATTTGTATTGCTGATATAGGGATTTAGCGGGTATTTTTAGCACTTACAGCGGGAAAATATCACTTTACATTGACAGTAAGTAATTTGGCGGTTTGTGCACCGTTTCATAGGAATCAAGTTGAGAACAATGTGCACGAAATCGACGTCGAACAGACATGAAAGAACGGTTGTTCTCGTAAAATGTCCTTACAAAAAACACACATTGTTCACCAGTGAAACGATCCATTGCTGCTAAGTTTCCTAGACCACTTCTACCACTGAAAGTTTGTCACAAATTCCCCGTTATAATATATGGCGCGTTATTTGAACAACAAAAACGCATTCCTTTCAGAGTCACCCTGCACTTTAGGAGATGGTAGTATGAACTATTCCCAGTAAAAAAATCATAATTATTATAAACATGTGTTCAATTTTCAATAATGGGTATGGAAATACGGCTGTTTCAATGTTACGCATTACAAGCCATACAAATGGTATGATGCAATGACAAATATTCTACGTACTTGTGACAACGTGTAAAGGAGTAGTACTGAGATCGTCTGAGGTAGCATTGTTCATGATGGGTCTAAAGAAACAACTGTTATAGTCATATAGTAGTTCCCTTGGCTACTAGGATGGACATATTCTTCCAGCATAACGGAGCCCCTGTACATTTTAGCCGTCAGGTGACAAAGCATCTCATATCTCTACTGTCTATTGTAATTGGGGGCTTTGTCCTGTTATAGACATAAATAAATAAATAAATAAATAAATAAATAAATAAATAAATAAATAAAATAAATATTCCCGAACAGTGGGTCGGCCGTGGTGGTCACACCTTATTCCGGTCTGCGATGGCGGATGAAAGGCGAACTGTACAAAAACAAAGTAAACACAAGAACAAACTCTTGCATGGCTGAGTGATCAGTAATCAGACGGTCCGGGTTCGAGTCCCGGTCAGGCCTAGTCACACTTGTGGCGGACAAGGTCGTAGTTAGGGCTTTTGTCGGGGTTCTCTCGTTTCCCCATATTAGACATCTACATGATTCCTTCAACATTTCTACATTTCGTCATCATTCCATAGCATTCTCCGAACGCCGACTGACAACGCATAGAGGAAGCTGGCCTAGGGACGAGGGGGGTTGCCTGCTCGAAACCTGGGTACGCAGCGAATCTTAGTGTAGCCAGTCGGTGTGGGTTTGGGAATACGCCTAGCTTGAGGGTTAGAGCAATAGATCGTAAAATGTCGCAGTGCTGAATCGTAGCACTTCCATTCCATTCCAAACACAAGAGCGAATTGAGCCGTTCAGAGCAGAAGTGGTGTAAGTCAAAATTGGGTGATGAAATGAGGTTTAAAGTAAAAATTCTGTCAAATACAGCGCAAAGTAGCAATTAATATGTCCTTCGTGCTATCCACTGACTACTAATAGTTTAAATAAAATGAATATTAATTGCTACTTTGCGCTGTATTTTACAGAATGTTGACTTTAGCCCTCATTACTCATTTTTGACTTGCACCACTTCTGCTCTCAACGGCTCAATTAGTCGTACGTATTATGAGCAGTGCTTCCCTCAGGAAAGAAAAAAACTACAAAACGACCAATTTTGTCACTTGTTATGTTTAACATTCGAACTGCTGTATCTCCACACCTATCGAAAACTGAACACATATTTATAATACATTATGGACTTTTCACTGAGAATAGTCCATACTACTTCTCCCTATAATATTAAATCTATTCCTCTGAATCAGCCTTTAGATTAGAACGCAAAGAATTGAATAACTTGGCTATTTAGTAAGCATTTATTCTTACAGAATTTTAAGAAAATATTAGAGTGGGCATCAGAAGCAAGACATTCTAAAGGAAGCTCGAGACTTTGATGCTATATTATGTCGGTGAAGATTTAAATATTTCAAGAGTGAAAGACTGGAAACAAAGCGCTAGAGACAGGAATGTCTGGAATAAATTAGTTTATTAATATATACAAAGGATTGAGAAGCTAAAATAAGACGAACAAGAGTAATACTGGAGCTACTATGTTAAGAGAATGTATCTGCGTACATATGGGAAGTTGGAATATACGGGTAGGCCTACGTCTCAAGTACGAACCAGAAAGTGCATGTGGGAGTCTTCATACCACGATGCTCGGCTTATCAAAAATGACTTTCTTGCAAGCATATGTCATGTTCACGAAACGTGCTGTCATGCACAAATGTGGCATCTCACAAGCCACCCACCGTTACGGAAAAAAAAAAAAAAACAAGCATTTCCATCTTTCATTGCGAACAAAAGAATTTTCTGCTCAGATTTCTATACGGGAATGAGAGGAAGTTTCTACATCACTCTTAAAACATAATAATTTTATGCCAAAAGAACACAACTGCAATTAATGTGTGATTCAACGTCTATTTGAAAGTACTTGACAGGAATTTAAAAAAATCATTAGACTTAATACTGTTTTTTTTTTCTATGATAGCAACGAAAGTTATTATTGGTTACTCAGGAGAAGATGAAATATGAACTTCTTGACTGTGACTGCTGAAATTATTATAAACAACACTCAGATAAACATCGGTTATTAGTTTATTACTCATGCCGAAAACGCTAGTTACAATATGCATGTGGTCGGCCTAGGAGGCGCAGTCGGTAGATTGCTGGCTTTCTGTGCCCGAGGTTAAGGGTTCGATCCCGGCCCAGGTCAAGGCATTTAAAGCCTTGGTTTTTCTGAACCGACGCATACGACGTGCGAGGCCCGCCTCGCACAAATCTGGATTACACTAGAGATAGTGAGTGGTTTCTATTAGTGCGAGATGCGAGGTCTGTGCACCTCGCCGCCATAGAAACCACTCACTATCTCTCGTGTAGTCCAGTTTTGTGCGAGGCGGGCCTCGCACCTCGCACGTCGTATGCGTCGGTTCAGAAAAACCAAGGCTTTAGTGTGCTTAAATGCGACAGGTTCATGTCAGTAGATTTACTGGGACGTAAAAGAACTCCTGCGGGATAAAATTCCGGCACACCGGCGACGCTGATATAACTTCGGCAATTGCGAACGTCGTTAAATAAAACATAATTAAAAAAATGCATGTGGAAATTAAAGGATACTATTGTCATAATGCAAAAATTAACAAGTGTTTAATCTAGTACGAATTGTAATAATTGTAATTAATAGTTTAATTCCTCATTTTTTAAGCAGAAGAGCAATTCACTAGCAACTGATTACATCTGCATACCTACTTTTTAATGGATAGTATCGCAACTGCGTCACGTAATGTAAGCACTGATATCACTAACACACTTCCCTCTGCCACCTCATCTCCCGCCTTTGATCTCTCAAGAATTCCACCACAGGAATGAAAATAGATACTACTATACAAATATTAACACTTTATTCAACGACGTTTTAAACTGCAGATGTTATTCAGCGTCGAAAGTCAGTGTGAGCGAGGAAGGGCCGACAAATTTTGTTTGTAGCCCTCTATCATAGATTCCTAGGTGACATAAATCTACCACATGGGACCAAAACCTTTACTTTCCTCCAGGAAGAAGCCATTATAAATATTTTTTCGTCCATTGAAATTCGTTTGAGAGTTTGAATCTGTTAGCCCCGAATACAATAGCCAGGATATCAACGCGAGATCTTCGAGGAAGACCCATACAAACCAAATGAAAGAAGGTCCAAGAAATCACCTGATATGATTGCGATGTAAGGCAAAGTTATTCACATGATTTTACGTCATTTTCACCAAGCTTTGTTGTCGTAACAGCAACCATAATGTTTCAGTTGACTGTCTTATGACCGCGGCGAGAGTTCAAATACCGGCGATGACGAAGTTGTATTTGTAATAGATAAAGCTAAGATTGTGATGATTTCCCTCGGGAGTCTGCTGTTTTACCCTCGTCATTCCACCAACAATGTCGGCAATTGTCATTTCATTATCAACTACGTCTCGAAAAATTCGCCAATTCGTAAATGGGAAATGTGCAGAAAATGAAGAGATGCTGAATTATATATATATATATATATATATATATAAAGGGTGTAAGTCACAAATTGAAAGTTTTGAGTAGAGTAAAGCAAACTTCGAAATAAGGATCAATATCAATAATTACGGCGGGCTGTAAATCTAAAGCTCTACATGATTATGGAAGAGAAAAAACAAATATCCTTTATACCATCTGAAGAAGTAGGCCTATATTTTTTCTATTCATATAAAGATCATAACTCAGAACCACCAATTTATGATTTAAGCCCTCTTTGCCGCGCACAATAGATATATAACCTAAAGATATATGAACTAACAGCAGAGTCCGTATAGGCCAGTATCTGATGCTTTTCCAATTCACTGGGGGCTAAAGCAAGGAGATACACTATCACCTTTACTTTTTAACTTCGCTCTAGAATAGGAAAGTTCAGGATAACAGACAGGGTTTGGAGTTGAATGGGCTACATCAGCTTCTTGTCTATGCGGATGACGTGAATATGTTAGGAGAAAATCTAGAAACGATTAGGGAAAACACGGAAATTTTACTTGAAGCAAGTAAAGCGATAGGTTTGGAAATAAATCCCGAAAAGACAAAGTATATGACTATGTCTCGTGACCAGAATATTGTACGAAATGGAAACATAAAAATTGGAGATTTATCCTTCGAAGAAGTGGAAAAATTCAAATATCTTGGAGAAACAGTAACAAATATAAATTACACTCGGAAGGAAATTAAACGCAGAATAAATATGGGAAATGCCTGTTATTATTCGGTTGAGAAGCTTTTGTCATCTGATCTGCTGTCAAAAAATCTGAAAGTTAAAATTTATAAAACAGTTATATTACCGGTTGTTCTTTATGGTTGTGAAACTTGCACTCTCACTTCGAGAGAGGAACAGAGATTAAGTGTGTTTGAGAATAAGGTGTTTGGGAAAATATTTGGGGCTAAGAGGGATGAAGTTAATTAGGAACATTAAATCCAGACGTTTGAGATGGGCAGGGCATGTAGCACGTATCGGCGAATCCAGAAATGCATATAGAGTGTTAGTTGGGAGACCGGAGGGAAAAAGACCTTTAGGGAGGCCGAGACGTAGATGGGAGGATAATATTAAAATGGATTTGAGGGAGGTGGGGTATGATGATAGGGACTGGATTAATCTTGCACAGGATAGGGACCGATGGCGGGCTTATGTGAGGGCGGCAATGAACCTTCGGGTTCCTTGAAAGCCATTTGTAAGTAAGTAGGTAAAGATATATTATGAACTTTCTTTTACGCTAGGTAAATTCAAAATTTTATAAATGAAAGGAAAGAGTTTCTGTAAGCCAGTTTGTAAAAATTATGAATTAGTTATACTGAATTATATACAGGCCTACAGAGTGAAGAAAAAATGCATTCGGCGTTACGATTATTTTTCAAAATTGAAGACAATTTTATATTTACATATGTTTACAATCTTGCATTTTTTCCTCAGTAATATGGACTAAAATTTTACTGATGTTTCTTTCAGAAGTATAATAACTCAGCGATGCTTCTTGGGTAATTATGTTAAGAGTTCTGGCACATATAAACAGAATATCGAGTTCTGCCCTAAACCTTTTCTTATTTTTAGTCAAATTACAAGATTGTTTTGTTGTATTTTCTTTCGCTACGTTCTTAGGCAATGAATTCTGTATTAAATTAAATTAAACAAAAATCTGAACTGAAAAATTACTGGATTTCTCTTAGTTTAATAATTGTAACATAAATAGCAACAAAAATAATAGTAATCAATTGTGTATTGCAAGAAGTAATAAAGCATTCTGAACTGAAACGTTATTGCATTTTTCTTGGTCGAATAATATAACGCAAATAGCAACAAAAATAAACCATTGCTATAATATATTTCTAAAGGAACATCAGTATATAATATTTACACTGTTATCGTAAGATGAATTTTAACTCACATTTTTAAGAAGAATAGGTATGCAATATTTGGAATTAATCCAAGTAGGAAATTCAAAGAACCGTATAGTAGAAGTGTGTCGTAATATTTCTTCATCCCATATTAAGTACATTATTACATCTACGTTAATTGTAATTATGTAATTTCAATTAAACATCGACATTATAGAACACTGCCAACAAACTGGAGTTAAAAACAAATGATATGCATATTTAACATTATATCCATCTCTTCCCAGTTTAAACAATTACGTAATTCTATTACGGTCTGCTTAAGTGCAGTCGCTAAGCTACACTGTATAATTTAATTAATTACATTGCATATGTGAACTATATTATTATGTAAAATCGAGAGAATTTATATCAAATCCACAGGAAAATTCAGCACCGAAAATGAATACATTTAATAAAGTTGCCATTTTTTTCTGACAAGAGAACTATAAATGAGTTGATGTAGAAACCTTCCCTCAAATTTCGAATACCTACCTTTCCACAGCAGAAGAGAAAATGTAGAGTCTATGCGCGGCAGAGATGAAATTTCATAAGTTGCAAGTGCGTAGTAGGCCTAATATTGTTTAATATTCATGCAATAAGATGATAAATTAGGATTAAATTGAGCACTTTTATACTCAATACTGTTTCTAGAATTTAAAAACGAACAATTATTGCTTTATAATAGATAAGATAAGATATGAAAAATTAAGACACAAAACCAAATTTATCGTTTATAAAGTTTGCTTTTCAAATATTTTATGAGCACTTTTATTTGATTCGACACCTGTTCGTTCAGTTGGTGCACTCGTTGATTGTTGCCAGTATAGGAACATAACCAAGTAAAAAAATGAATATGAGACAGATTATTCCATGATCTTACAACACAATCAGCGAATTCTGGCAACAGATAGACGTTGTTGAGATATAACTATGTGCGTAGTTTGAGGGAACGTTTCAGCATGAACCCATTAACAGTAACTTTGTGAGTAAAATATGTGGAGTTAGGCTTACCTTACACTCACAAATACACAAAAACCAGTCGAATACAGTATTCTTAGCAAAAACGAGGCCGGACTACATGACAAATAAATTATTAAACATCTCGATTACACAACTTTTAACACTGTATCACTTCGGAATATGTATTATATGACTTTCTTGTGTTAAATTCTATTGTACCTGGTTTACATGTTTCGACCTTTTATTGATCATCCTCAGAACTGGTCGTTGTTTGTCTTGGCGCCTCTTGTTTTGTTTCCTGTGAGTGTGTCTTCTACATTACACCACACGAACACAACCTCACAGGAAACAAAACAACAGGCGCCAAGACCAACAACGACCAGTTCTGAGGATGACCCATAAAAGGTTAAAACATGTAAACCAGGTACGATAGAATTTAACACAAGAAAGTCATATAATACATATTCCGAAATTATTAAACCTGAAATAATGAGCGAACTTGGACTGAAAGTAATATTTTGAATGTAATTCCGGCCTCAAAATTTCAAAATTCTCTTCCGAGAAATATAATTTACATTTTCACTTTTAACATGCAAGCTTCCAAGCCCTTTCTGAGGATATGTGTACTACTTCACAACAATGATAAGATTTTAAGCAATATTTAGCACAAATGTAGCATGATATAAAATACAGGTTGAGCCGTAAGTAAGGTCATTAATACTGGCGGATGATTCCTTTAGTAAAGAGCAACGAAAAAGTCAAATACCACCTAGATGCTTTTTCAATAGTTTTTCAGAAAAATGTGCATTTTAAAATACATGAATTATGAGATCGTGCAATGACGTGTAATCAGCAGGGAGTGCACATAAGGCTGTGTTGCTCTGAAAAATCCCTTCACCTGGCTTGTTATGAACAGGGAAGTTGATGGTCATTGCCACGTACATTGCTTTTACATCTCGTAAGAAAAAATACAGATTATATAAGTACCGTTTAATTTTTATGTTTAGTCTGTGTTAAAGAGCTCACTGCTCATTTAACGTTAAGTAAATCTTGGAAAATTTAAAAATAAACCCTACAACCTAATGTTAATTAAATGTTCCGAAAACACAGACAATAAGATACCCTTATTTCAAACTAAAGTGAAAAGATTAAGACATATTTATACTCTTCCATTTCAATTGAATCTTCTAGAGAACATATACATTAATGCTTATGTCACGTTATAAAAACAAAATTTTAAAACATTTAAAACTCTAAAGGAAAAAGTAAACTTACAACATGCTTACTTTACGTTAAAGGTACTAAATTAAAAATATATATACTTTTTAAACTCTTCGATTTAATTTTAATTAAATATTCGGTGAATATAGACAACAAGAAAATCTTATTTTACGTTATAGAAATGTAATAAATGCTTTTAAAAATATTCATTCGTCTTACTACAAGCATTTTCTTCAGCCAATTAGAAATAGATCCCTCCCACTTCAATTTTTAAAGTAGTAACCGTTAAACTTACATAGACTACAAAAAATCGAATTTCCCTTAAAAGCAATTTAGTATTTATTGTTGATAGTTCACAAAAGTACATAAACTTAATAGTTTAAAATTGACCTATATACGAATAGTAATTTAAACACTTACAAGCAATTGTGTGTGTTCCCTATTTCTCGTTGTCTCATCCATCTCTCGCATTACGCGAGTTGCATCTCTCCAACCTTTACAGGGTTGTCAGAGTGCATCAAGTTTTAAAATTCCTTTGCAGACCGAAAAGTTACATTTGTTGGGATCAAATTTCTTCACATTTAAAGAACAAAACTAAAATTCTTTCAATCGTTTATCATCATAATACACTGCTCTCTTAAACTAACTGAGCATATCGGGAATTAATTCAATAGTTTTCCCAAAATACGCTATGAAATGTTTCGTATAAAATGTGTTTTTTTTTCTCGAAAAGAAATTAAAAACGAGCAAAATTGTATTAAACGTTTTTGTTTAAAATATCTCAAAGAATAATCCCTTGAAATTAATGACATTACTTACGGTTGACTCTGTATAACTCCTTCTGGGAATATAACTAAATAACATTTTCATTTTATCTTTATGTAATGAAAGAAACAGATTATTTTCTTAGCCGTTTTAAGCAATGTTTAGTGCAAATTTAGCATGAAATGAGATAAACTCGCTTCGGGAATGTAGTAAAATAATATTTTCATTTTGCATTTCATCTTATGTAAATTGAAAGCAACAGAAGTTTATTCTCTTAGTCGTTTTAAGCAATGGTTAGTGCAAAATTAATATAGATGAGATTAGGTAAAGTTGCTTCGGGAATGTAATGAAATAATATTTTCATTTTGTATTTCATCTTATGTAAATTGAAAGCGACAGAAGGTTATTCTCTTAGCCGTTTTATGCAATGGTTAGTGCAAATTTAGCGTGAGATGAGATAAGATAAACTTGCTTCGGGAATGTAATGAAATAATATTTTAATTTTGCACTTTTTCCTATGTAATTGAAGAAACGGTCAGTAAGTACCTTAATGTTTTGTGTACTTATAGCGTGAGATAAGATAAGCACACTTTTATAAAAATGGTGTCTGTTAGAGATGAACAACGATCGAGAAAGCGAGACTAACAGCGTCCGCAAAGCCGAAAACCCGCACGACAATGTTGTATTACGTCGTGTCCTAGACGTAAAGTCTACCGAGACTCGATATTGATCATCTCCCGAAGTCTCGAAGTCAAGCAGCCTTCAATCGCTACAGTTGTTTACACCTGGCTGAACTTTTAACTACTTTCGCAACTGTTATATATGTATAAACAATCAAGTAGCCTATTTGAAACATCTCTACCTTTCAGTGTATAAATCCGTGTCCCAGTCTTTATTTAATTAGTAGGCCTTTATTAAAATGCTAGGGATTTTCTTTTTATATGTTTAAGATCAAGTGTGCAATCTCAAGTAAAAAGATGTTAATGTCATGTTTTATGTTTCTTAGAAATGCAAATTTATTTGAGAATTGTTTTTTTCTATTTATATAACCATAGGTAATATCATATAATAGTACCAGAACATTTTGATAACTAAGATATGTTCTATTTTGTCTTTTTGTCTCATTTAAACATTTATGTTATTTATTTCAATGATGTATGTTATTCAAAGTTACGAAATCTTTCCACGACCAAATGCTATTTCGAGAATGACGAACGAGACTCGAAGCGCACGCGAATGACGAGCCGAGACTCGAAAGACAAATGCAACGAACACAGCGAGCGAGAGCGGCAGTTAGCTTTATTCATCTCTAATGTCTGTACTATTTCCTTCTATACTAGTTCTTATACAGGGACATCATTTTATTTTTACTTCAATTTTTATTGTACCTGAGTTTTTGAATGTACTTCACTCCCACCCCTTCTACTAATGAAGTTCCAACTGTTCACCAGACAGAATTAAGGCCGCGTATAGCAAACAGCACTGAGTTAGTATAGTACGTTCCAGAAATATGTTCGCGTTTTCCAGTGACGAAAGAGCTTTCAATATTGAATCATATTTTCGCACAGGTACTGTCCGTTTGCCTACGTTGCATCCCGATTTCCCCTACCTACTTCTGCACACCCCTCTGTAAAAGCTGGGCTGTCTTAGCTCTTTTCTGAAAACATTAATTTCTGTTACGAATTGGACGTTTACGTAATATGATACAACTGTTTAAAATAGGTCCTAACTTAAATAAAAGGGCCTCGTTAAGTAATTAACTGTCACGTGATTTCCACCCTTTCTACGATCCTGCGGCATAGCCACTTGGACGGACAGTAGATAGCATGTCTGAGTAATTTTATCTGTGCAGGTCGGGCAGAAGTGAAGATTGAATTTACAGTACGTAAGGTACTCTTTTATAGAGTGGTACAGAATTATTTCAACATGAGTTACTAGTACGAAGGACGAAACTGGCAATTGGAATTAGATGAAATAGTCTATAGTGCAATAATATGCACAAAAGAACTGAAGCCTGTATCGAAATGAACGGCCACCATTTTCAAAAATATGTTTAAATATTCATATTATGATTGTTTTTCATTTTAACTTCTTTCTCTATATTGTACTCTAATGTGCTGTAGAAAGTACAATATATACTGCATAATGAATACGTTCGCATGGATAACTCAATTCGTGAGTAAAAACACTTATTGTTAATACAGTACTGCATTTTGATTAAACAAAAACCTAATGAAAATTATCGAACTCAAAATCGCGATATTTCCTAGTTTACGTAAATGGATGAACTACTTTTCTTCCCTCCTGTACCTAGTAAAGTGATTTGTGTTTTACGCCAGTATCATCGAACTCCAGTTGTGGATGGGGGTAGCGAACAGTGTTTCCGGTTCTCTAAAGGTATAGCCAGGTTAATATTAAAAATGTTAGTAAAATAAAATGATGTCCCTGTATAAATAAAACAACAAAAAGTATACCTCTGAACCGATTTTAAGGAACGTTTTGTTCGATGTTGGAATAAGGATTCCAATTATTTTTCTAATTTTTTACGAGGACTTCTAACAAATTGCAATACCACAGTATAGAGCAGTTCACTCCGCATCTCAACTACCGCACTTGGGCATGGGAGGATTTTTTCCTAGACAGATTACCCTCTGCGTGGTTTAATAGATCTGAGCTTACTCCTCTTTCCCAGATTGCTACGCCCCCTCTCACGGGAACTTGCGTGGGCTTGGTTATTCTACATCCTGAAATAGAACAGTGTTGAGACAGAGAACTTACCGTTTTCCATTTATGGCTGGAAGGGTGAGATTTAATATATTTCTTATGCATACTTCCCGAATTCGCACATCATCGGATAAAGATATGATTATCGAAGACCAGATATCTATTTTAACTTTTATCGGTAACGAATGCAAGAGAACTTTGTTTCGACTAATATTTGTATTCATTTATTCTAAAAATATAACAAGTGTAAACATGTATTTCAAATTCATGTGAATGTTTATATGCTTACTAGAAGTTAATTTGTTTTACAATTCATAGTATTTCATTTTAAGACACCAGATCCAGATACAAGTTTTTCTTTATTATATTTTAATGTGGGATGTTTAAGTAGGCACCTATTTTGGAAAAATTTCAGTAACCAATTCAATTCTGTAATACCCTACCGCTCATCTTGCTTCATAAATCTTTTTACCTACCCAAGAAAGGATATATTTGGGGACGACACATAACGTCTAAGTTCCAGGAAGTAAAAGAGACACTCACCCCTTACCGCCCACTGTAAATATGAGTGAACAAAAGGCAACCTTTCTCATACAACTACTTTGTATTGTAAAAATCAAGAAGGAATAATCTCATACGCATAAGCGGACGACATAGTTGTAGGGTCTAAAGAACTCACAAAGTTACAAGAAACAATAAACATCATGCTAAATGGTGCAATAAAAACAAATTTGATATAAAAGTGGACAAGACAGAAATGATGATACTCAGGAACGGAGGAAGAGCACCAGAAACAGTAGAAATCGTCATGAAGAAGAGATAATTAAAAATTGTACCAGACTGCAAATATCTAGGCTTAACAATACAAACCAGCGCAGATATTGATATTAAATATTTTCATGATTTTACATATTTTGGTACATATTCACCTTATTTTTCTTACATAAATATGTACATATTTCACACCTTGATATTACATAAAAGTCCGGTCCCTATTCATCACTGTTACTGCCTTTTCTTTATGTCTCATATAACTAAAATGAAAATACATATGATTGGTACTTGTGTGATTCCTCGTTCCAGGAGAACGTGGTACTCACAGGATCTTGGATCGTAGCCGGAAGTCTGCAACTATGGGACATCGGCTCCGCTAAACTTATAGAGACGGTTAAGCCCTCAAATCGTCCCACAACACTTGACGGAGAATTTCTGTACGCTGTACAGTACTTCGACGGGGATCCGTACGGCGAAATGGTCTGCGCGGGAGGAAGCGGCACTGGTGCTGTGGAAGTCATCAGTCTCAAAGAGAATAGGGTCAGTTTGTGTAATCACATTGCACTGCATTAGCAGCTCTCCACATAAATATTTCTAATCATTTTCCTTCCTATATTTGAATTTCAGAAATGAAAGAAATACGAAGAATTTCAAAACGCAATAATCTTCAAGGTCATTATCATTAAAACACCATTTAAACTAGAGATGGACAACGATCGAGAAAGCGAGACTAACAGCTCCCGCAAAGCCGAAAACCCGCACGACAATGTTGTATTATGTCGCGTCCTTGACGTAAAGACTGGTTGAGTGCTTCGAGACTCGAGATTCATCACTCCCGAAGTCCCGAAGTCAAGTAGCCTTGAATCGTCACAATTGTTTATACTTAAATAAAAGGGCCTCGTTAAGTAATTAACTGTCACGTGATTTCCCCCCTTTCTACGACCCTGCGACAAAACCACTTGGACGGACAGTAGATAGCATGTCTGAGTAATTTTTATCTTTTCGGATCGGGCAGAAGTGAAGATTGAATTTACAGTACGTAAGGTACTCTTTTATAGAGTAGGTACAGAATTATTTCAACATGACTTACTAGTACGTAGTACGTAACTGGTAATTGGAATTATGTACAATAGTTTATAGTGCGATAATATGCATAAAAGAACTGAAGTCTATATCGAAATGAACGGCCACCATTTTCAAAATTGTGTTTAAATATCCATAATATGATTATTTTTCAATTTTACTTCATTCTCTATATTGTACGCTAATGTGCTGTAGACAGTATAATGTACACTGCATAATGAATACGTCAGCATGGATAACTCATTTCGTTAGTAAAACACTTATTGTTAATACAGCACTGTATTTTGGTTAAACAAAAACCTAATGAAAATTATCAAACTCATAATCGCGATATTTCCTAGCTTACGTAAATGGATAAACTAATTTTTCTTCCCTCCTATACCTAGTAAAGTGATTTGTTTGTACTTTACGCCAGTATAATCGAACTCTAGTCGTGGAAAGGGGTAGCAAACGGTATTTCCGGTTCTCAACCGTTAATCCAAGGGTATAGCCGGGTTAAGATTAGAAATGTTTGTAAAAATAAAATGATGTCCCTGTATAAAATAGTACATCATAGATCAATTCAATCCGCAGAAGAGCGATAAGCTTAAACATACGTTGGTTCGCGATAGGAAACATTAAAATCTTTTGATTAAATATAGGCCTAGTACTAATTTATAGTCCATATTACTAAAGCGATTAATTTAAAAGAATTAAATCTAACCCTCATTACTGATTTCTATAAAATCTCAATAATCGAATGCTATGGAATATGTGAAAGAGAAGACTTGAACACATCACTGGTCACCAGTTAGAAGTAACAGTTTGGGTCTCAAAACAAAGTTTTGTGTTCGGTACATTACGGGCTCTACTATGTCTTTTGATTGTAGCCTAATATTCGAATTAATTCCGGTTTTGTTCCGATATACGTTTCCCTTGCAAAGAACAGTTATATTCCTTGTAAAATGGCCTCGAATTGAAGACTTAAAGAACCCAGACAAGTTGGGACTTGCAGCAACAAGAAACTTCTACATTACGACTGATGATGACATTACCCTTGGAATGTGACATGTAATATTTAATGAATGACTCTGTGAATGCCAGGGAGTTACAACATTCACAATCGCCAACAATCATCCAAACACAAAAAATACACTGCGACAAAATCGCTATTATCTATCACACCAATTTTTCCGGAGCTGTCACAGTTCGGAGATGTAACGGAAAAACGCTGTCACACCCCACCTCTGGTATTGTGTCATTTCTCACTTGGAAATCGTCAAGTCAAAATTTGTCCTCTGATTGAGGTTCTGGCTGATATGTACATCTATTATTAGGCAGTGCTTCTCACTTGACAATATGTGTCACAGGAAGAACAATTGTTTGTATGCATCTGAAGCCTGACTAATGTAATATGTAGCTAGTCGGCGATGTATGCAATGGAGAGGGAAAGGGACTGGCTACCCTACCCCGTTATGTCCTGGCCTAGTTGCCTCATAAGTGGTACCTTCTTGGTATCACTTGCGTGGTTCAGACCTGTCTTCGGAAGTTGACTAAACAACAAGTAAAAATTATTCGGATTAATATTTTACATCACAATATTTAATAGTAATATAAATATAAAATCTTCATGGAAATCGAAAGTAGCTGTAATTAAGTTTAAAAATCCCAGTCGGAGATCAGTTCGCTGAAAATGTCAACCACGAGAAAATCCTAAAGAATTTGTAATCAATAAAGCAGGAATAGGACTGTATTCATCAGTACCTAGGCATCTCCTGATGCTATTATACATTTGTACAATTGTACATCATCACCGTAACATAATCTACGGGCTCTGGACTTGAAAAAGGACATTTAAATAAAAAAAAAAAACTGTCAAAATTGCAACGCAATAATAAGTAACTGATATCATCAAGATGACATACTTTCTCATTGTTGGCTACGTTACACATCGTCCCATGCATGTCAAAGCAATGAATTTGCAAATTTAGAGTTTCGAGAAAAACTAAGTTAAAGATTCAAATCTGGTTTAAAATTCAGGAAATGGTTTTATCCGCCAACTTTTTATTGGAATATTGCTTTATTATTTATTACAACCCTTTTAATGTTGAGGTTTTATTTCTATTTCCACTACATTCAGCTTTCGTCACTTCCATGTTTACAGCAAACATTAAAATTTAATAAAAAAAAATACACATTCAGATTCACGAATAGTTAATTATTAGAAACACTTTACACAATACAAACATTAAATGCGTAGGGATCGTCGATAATATTATAATAGCACAAAAACATTCAACCAACTGTTGCTATAATTATTCCGAAATACCTGGAGTATACACATAACATTATTAACACTATGCCAAACTCACGAATGTGCCATATTACCGATTTAACACATTTTAAATTACATAATCCGAATGAAAGCAAAATGAATATGTCACATTCATTACTTTAGTGTCCACACCGGTGGAGTAACGGTCAGCGCGTCTGGCTGCGAAACCAGGTGGCCCGGGTTCGAATCTCGGTCGGGGCAAGTTACCTGGTTGAGGTTTTTTCCGGGTTTTTCCCTCAACCCAACACGAGCAAATGCTAGGTAACTTTCGGTGCTGGACCCCGGACTCACTTCACCAGCATTATCACCTTCATATCATTCAGACGCTAAATAACCTAGATGTTGATACAGCGTCGTAAAATAACCCAATTAAAAAAATTACTTTAGCATAACTGAATAGGTAAACCAAGCACATTTATTAAATAAATTCTTACGATATTGCCATTAATTGTGAGAAAACATACTGTACATCTACTAAAACTACGTCCTGCAATGCACTTACTTGTATTGTAATAGCAGCTAGGAAGTTCGTATCGAAATTCCGATGTTGAATTCGGACTGTAACGCAACCGAATGCATAGCAGCACGCGACGTCAACATTTAACGAAGAATAATCCGGAAAAAAATAAACGTGTTACACACTCCTGTTTGCATAATTATTTAATAACAGATGAGTTTACTTTTTTTGTAATCAATCATAATATTAACATTACGTAAATAATACAATAATAACAGAATAGCTCATTTTGTTCAGAAACTAAAATAATAATATAAATTAACAATATTCTTCAAACTATTCAAGACTCTACGCAGCTCCACAGAATGCCACTATTCGTTGTTTGTGAACATACTGTGTATCATCTGTAGCGAACGGCAGCAGGACGAGACGCGGGTGATATCTACACTCTCGCTGTGCTCAGCTGAAATCTACTGCTTTGGTACGAACTTCCTAGCTCTGTTTACTACGATACAATATATGTTTATTT
This sequence comes from Periplaneta americana, assembly GCF_040183065.1. Taxonomy (NCBI): domain Eukaryota; kingdom Metazoa; phylum Arthropoda; class Insecta; order Blattodea; family Blattidae; genus Periplaneta; species Periplaneta americana. The sequence goes on along the minus strand of NC_091131.1, from coordinate 93,649,796 downwards.
GTAGTGAAAAAGGAAACCAATCCGAAAAACAGTATGTCTTTCAAACAACTAGATTTGAACTCGGGACCTCTCGAATACGAGTCTAGTGTCTCATAGCTGTGAAACTTCGATTGGTTACAATAAAATTTAAGTTATGCCTATCTGTTTGATGAAATGTGTGTAATAGTGTACTGAAATAATGGAAAATGCCTAAATATTGTGTCTGTATTCTAGGTCCTGGGTAACTTCCGTGTCAACAAAGCAACTCAAACCATAGACAGTCACGGAAACGTTCTGGCGTTTGGCGGTGTGGACCCTGTACTCCGAATGGGAGAATTCGCCTAACAAGAATATTTCATCTTTCTTCTCTAACTGACCCTACGACGGCTGTAAGACTAGTGTGTACAGTGTAACGTGGCAATGCACAATTAAATAAACGAGTTTTTTATCACTATAATTATTTGAGCCTAATCTCAATTAATATATTTAAAAAACGGTATGGAAAAATGGAATACCTTCTTAATATGAGTTACATGGCATTTCGCAACAATACACTTCATTATGTGGGTCCAGGGGAATTTGTCACAGTACATTTCGTCACCGATCAATGTGGTCACGTTCAAATTGACACCGGTTAATTTGATCACATGTAGCACTACTGTTAATGGTAAAGTTCGTCACATGTAGCAACATTGTCACAGGCACATTAATGTCACAATGAAAAGTGTGTCATAAGTAGGTTTCGAAACTTCGGACTCAATAGAGCAGTTCAGTGGGAAATCCGCATAAAGGCGTACTGAGTAGAATGGTAAAGCGTACAGTGGGTGGGGGTACTGTAGAATGAATGCCAACAAATGAGCCGTTCAGAGCAGAAGTGGTGTAAGTCAAGAATGGGTAATGAGGGTTAAAGTGAACATTCTGTAAAATACAGCGCAAAGCAGCAATTAATATTCAATTTATTTAGACTATTACTAGTCAGTGGATAGCAAGAAGACATATTAATTGCTACGTTGCGCTGTATTTTACAGAATTCTTACTTTGAACTTCATTACTCAATTTTGACTTACACCACTTTTGCTCTGAACGGCTCAAATACGGAAAGAAAATCGCTCTGGATTTGAGGGTTCTGACGAATAATTTGGTTTTCATACAAACCCATTTTTCAAACTGTGTCTGAAACTACTACAAGGTTAGAAAAGTCAGAGCAAGAGAGCCGGAAGCCCTCAAATTAATTGAGAAAATGACGCAGAGAATTAATGAGACACCAAGTACACCGGTTACTGAACGTGTAAAACAGAAGTGGAAATCAATTATATGTAAAAATAACGGATATGGAGCATTGTGTAATATAAACAGCAAATTAGTGGACATAGAGTCGCCCGAGAATAAAGGATTGTCTCTTAGGGACTGCAATGATGTTAGGTTTTTTCGTTTTGCTCCTATCACGTCATGCGACGTAGAGCGCAGCTTCTCGCAATATAAAGTATGTTTGGCTGATAACCGAAAAAGATTTACGTTTGAGACACTGAGAATGTATCTTGTAGTACATTGCAATTCGGTACTGTAACTGAACTTCCTAAAGACGACCAATAGGATAAATGAAAAAAATTAAAATTGCTACATGTTTATTTCCACCATTAACACTGTGTACAATTAAACAAAAATGCTTATAAAAGATAGGAGAATAAATGCTTTTCACATTCTTTTGACACTGTCATTGTGTAATGTATATTTACTTTCAGAATGTACATATTTGTGTTTCCCCATACTACCGTACTCTACTCTAAATAGTAACGTTGTTACCTCAACACATCTCTACCTACCTGCAGCGAGTCAACAACCTATAGTACATGCACAGTAAACTTATTGTATCGGATCCAAAGTCTCGAAGCCTAGTCATAAGTAACGAGTCTATCGAAAAAATTAATTATTTTGGATAATTTTTTGAAATGATGTTCATCCTCACGAGAAAGAACCCTTTCCGGTGCCGTACAGTCGATTTGGAAACAAACACCCTCTCTCCTCGCTGCCAGAGCTATTAAACGAAAGAATGGTTAGTGTTTTAAACTTTATTAAAACGCATAAATGTAAAAACAGTTTCAATTGTTGACAAATTATGGTGTACAATTTTCAAAATGTCTTCCGTTCTGCTGAATGCACAAATGTAAGCGACTATCATCTCTTCATGGATCCTGGTGAGGATGTCAGGCGTAACCATTTGTATCGTGTGTTCAATTCGTTCCACTAATTCAAGAATGGCTCGTGGCTTAGTCGCATAGACACGATCCTTGATGAATTCCCAGAAAAATAAATCCAGGGGAGTCAAATCAGGTGATCGCGGAGGCCAACGGATTGGACCTGTGCGACCGATCCATCTGCCTGGAAACATTTTGTCTACGGAATAAACACCAGGCAGCAATTTTTATCTTCTGCGATAACGTTAAGCGGCTGCGTGGCATTTTATCATTCCAGTCTATCACAATAATGTGTATAGGCATGGCACTGTGCCATTATCCTTGGCATATAGAAGGCCATGCTCCAGGTCATTTTAAGTCTTTGCCGTATAGAAGGCCATGCTCCAGGTAATTTTAAGTTGGCATCAAATGCACATTATACGTGGATAAATAGCTTTCTCTGGCGGCGGGGGAAGGGGTTGTTTGTTTCCAAATCGAACGTACGTCACCGGGAAGAGTTATTTCTTGTGAGGATGAACATCATTTAAAAAATTATCCAAAATATTTGATTTTTCGTCAGACTCATTAATTATGAAAGACTCCGTACAGCTCTATCACAATATAATCTAGACTAGGGAAGAAAATTATAAAAATATTAAATTTACAAAAATGTATTTCAAGATTATGGTTGTTAAACTGTATGTTTAAAGTTTTATACAGATGACCTGCTATATTATGGCCTATGAACCGTACGCAGCCAACAATACTAATGTCTTCTTTTTCTAATTTTGATAATTATCCACAATACGAGAGATTCTTGTGTCCATTTGAATGCATTTCCTTCTCTTTCTTCAGAATCCTTCGCTGCTCAAGAAAAACGTCAATCACAGAACAAAATTTTGTGTGATAGTCGCAACTCCAAACTGCCCCGTTTTTATTAGCTCTGTGTTTAAACTGCCAAAGTTATATAGGCACTATATGTCGGTCTACTGAACAACATATCTAGTGAAATGTAATCTTTTCTTATAATTTTATTTTTAATTTGTAAAAAATAATGATAATAATCTCATATTCGTTTACATTTCCACTGAACGTGAATGTCATTGCCAATGACCTTGCGCCCAACACATAACAATACACATAGAGACACAAACAGTATTACTGACTGGACCGAGGCCAATGGAGTCCTGCAGTCCGGAGCCGTGGCGCTACTGCTCCTACGTTCGTAATTCCGCATCGCGATAGTTCACATTACGCCCGCGGCTCCACTCGCCTTGGTCGAATAATAACAAATTACTGCTTCAGCGAACGTATCGGACAAAGTAAATAGTGACTGTCTCTTCTCATTTTCAAAAAAGTTCACTCACAATTCTACGATTGCGGAATTTCAAAGCTCGTCAAACGCTACAACTGTCTCAATGTGACTGTTAACTATGTTGAAAAATAAACTAGAGTGTATACTTTCAAACGCATTGTAACACAATTCTGTAACGTCATTCACAGGTTTGCAAAAAATTAACGGAAGTTACTTTATGAATAGCCCTCGTAATATAACGATTTTTAATTGTTTCGTGTCTTGGATTGAAATATTCTTTAGAACAAAGCACGTTGTGACAATAGCATTCTCTGTGATATGTTTGCGCAACAGAAAGAGACCTTCCGACAGATTTTTTCGGATAGGATTGTAGTCTGGCAAATCCCGTCAGGCAGCGGATTAGGATATCTCATAGAGAAGGTTCGGATCAGATCGGATTGGATCGGATAAGTGAGTGCAACTTCATTTCATTCTGTGCGTGCAACATCACCCGCATTTCGTTTTGTTATATCTGATCGGATTGGATCAGAAAGTGTGTGACAAGCTTGGCAATAAGAAATTTAAGACGACCCTCTCTCTTTCACTAACTGTTCTTAACGAGCTGCCTAGAGTTTGACTGTGCTTCTTAGTTCAGGAGAGATTCGGAATGTGATCTCCGATGCCTAAAAAATAAAATAAAATAAAATAAAATAGATAGATGGAGGGATGGATGGATTGATTGATTGATGGATGGATTGATGGATTGATGGATGGATGGATGGATGGATGGATGGATGGATAGATGGATAGATAGATAGATAGATAGATAGATAGATAGATAGATAGATAGATAGATAGATAGATAGATAGATAGATAGATAGATAGATAGATAGATAGATAGATAGATACATACATACATAGACAGACAGACAGACAGACAGACAGACAGACAGACAGACAGACAGACAGACAGATAGATAGATAGATAGATAGATAGATAGATAGATAGACAGATAGATAGACAGACAGATAGATAAATAAATATACAGGGTGTAAGGGGTATAAGTGCCATTACTTTAACTCATGATTATTCATGTCATAAAGAAGAAAAAATGTCCTTACAATTTTTTTTCTAATTGCAATAGTTCACTAATTATTAAAGTTTATAATATTGGACGTTTTGCAACGTTGCTGGATAGGGAGGAATGGGTTTATAAGTACACAGTACAGCTCAAGCGGGTACAGACATACCGGTAGGCCTATAGCCAGCGCCAGAGTTTCTGGAACGTGTCCTTAAGTAAAGTTACACAACACAGAACTGCACGCATTGTATTCTTCACCTGACATAATTAGGAACATTAAATCCAGACGTTTGAGATGGGCAGGGCATGTAGCACGTATGGGCGAATCCAGAAATGCATATAGAGTGTTAGTTGGGAGACCGGAGGGAAAAAGACCTTTAGGGAGGCCGAGACGTAGATGGGAGGATAATATTAAAATGGATTTGAGGGAGGTGGGGTATGATGATAGAGACTGGATTAATCTTGCACAGGATAGGGACCGCTGGCGGGCTTATGTGAGGGCGGCAATGAACCTTCGGGTTCCTTAAAAGCCATTTGTAAGTAAGTAAGTAAGTAAGTCCTTAAGTAAAGACCCAGTCAGTGAGCATTTGTTTCCAGTGCAACTGAGAACGATACCACCCAAATACACGTCACATCAGCAATCTGCCAATCACAGTTCTTGCCTACAGACTGCGGCAAAGATAATATACTCGCTCTCAACGTTACCATTTGTTATTTCACATGCCAGAAACAGTGGCTTTAGTTATACAGATGCTCCGTTCTAATGCAGGAGCGGACCATGATAATACTGTTGTTTACATAAAACGACCAGCAAATACAAACTTTCAGTCTCATTAATAGAACATTATGGTAAATTTATATTTTATGTAACAATATTGCTCCATTTTTATTTTATGTCTAAAAATAAACAATAATGGTTTTCTGCACAAAATCACACGAACTGTTTTCTAATGCAAAAAATTTAATCTCTTCCACTTTCGTAAAGCACTATCATTTTTAAACAAATTTCTGGTTATATGATTTTCGAAACGGGGTAAGAGACTCCTAGTTTCTAAAAATCGTTGAGAAACTGCTACAAAATTCGCCGATTAGGTAACCTTCATTGAGGAAAACACTGACGGTGCAGAGGAACTCCACAAACAGACACTCCACAAATAGACGCTCACTCTCGTGTACTTCACGATACAAGGTAAGTCAACGCAACCTGTCCCGCGCTGCACAGGGCTAACCAGTTGAACCAGTGCAGTAGTGTACTCGTACACGTTGGCAGCAAGGCAGGGAACAAAAAATGTGTACTTACATTGAAGCAGAAGTTACAACTACCCAGCGTATTGGAACGGTTTAAAAAAGGTGAATCAGAGCCATCCCTCAAGAATTTGACATTTCGATCAGAACAGTGCATAGGATAAAAAAATTCATCTAATTACGAGGCATTCTGTAGTGATTATAAGAAGCTTTGTTATTATCAGTTGATTGTAGGATGAAAACACAGCTTATTTTGTGTATTTCCTAAATTTAATCAATAGGGATTATTTATGTTCTCTCTTGAAGGGTATACACCATTTTAAAATAATTTAATACACAAAGACAACTATTACAAGAGATGCTCAATAAGCTTTTGTAGCTTTATTCTCTTCGGCTCTAATCGACAATAACAAAAATGCAGGTTACCATGCGACGATAGAAAAGAAAAGATGCGAAAACAAATGAATGTGGTGTATAAACAATTGAATGCTCTTTCATATTCAAGTATAAAAATATAGGGCTGTCATTTGAAATTTCAAAGTGGGAGTGGCTGGGTGTGGGAGATGAAATCTAAAATGCAATTAAGCCTTATTTAAGACTTCCCCCATGATATCTAAATTTACGTGTTTTTTTTTTTTTTTTGGTTTAAATTGAATTCAATTAATGAACTAGTTATTTAGAGTGGGAAGTTTTGAAATGAAAGCCCTGTATGTAGATATATTTAGAGAGTTTTTCCTCTAGAAGTTTGTTTTATGTTTCAAATGTATCACGTATGTATTACACTTAATCACGGATTTGTTTTGTTATATATTTTGCAAATACTACAATATATATTTTTAAAATTTTGTACGTTAATTATTTATGTTTCGGTCCGCACGCCATAAAAACATTGTACAGCCCTTATGTTTACCAATGTCCGTAGTAGGCCTACTCCGTAGAAAGACAGCGTTCGTACTTCGTCTCGCACACGGACTATTGCTGTGTCTATATGTGGAGTTCCACTGTACATCCTTCTTGCCTCGTTTGAATTACGACTTTCTCCATAAATCAATAACATATGATATTCCTAAACTGTGAATGACGTTGTAAGATGTTTATTGAATACCCTATACTGAACTGTCATCCGCTCGGCAGTATACCTATGGACAGGGAGCTTGAACTCAGCTGACTCGTACTTACGTCTATGCAGAGTACTGCCTGCTGAACACGTTGCCACGTCTCTCACGCCAGAATGTTAACAAATTTAAGCATGCATTTTTATTTAATTTCACGAAAACGTAATAGAACACACAAATATTTATTTAAACTAATATTAACTCTTTGCTAGATACCTACTGATGTAATTGTTTTCGTAATTTTACTAACGATATAAGCATTATAACGCAAATAAAATAAGAAAAGAAATATTTTTTCTGAGAAAACTATTAAGTTTTGACCCTATGGTATATGGACATTTTTTGATCCTGTAGACCGTTCCCGACGACTGTGAAAAGGACAGCACTTATACCCCTTACACTCTGTATATATACATATAAATTAATTATTATAAATAATAAAAAGCGGAAATAACGTCGGTTTGGATTTTAAAACTACTTTTATACTGAAAGTGATTCTACACGGATTTTTTTCTGCTGAATACACTATATCGGTTGTCCTACAGTCTCTATGTGGTTCTTAAATGCTACAGTCTTTTAAAGGCTATTGCATTCAATTTTCTGCACTATTGTTACCTTCTGTAGGCCTATCTGTCGCGGTCTCTATATTATCACAAAAATTCGTTCAAAGATTTTGGTAACCAGAAGTACTCAGAATTTCTCTAAATCTTCAGGTTTTTAAAAATAAACCATTAATGTAGATAATACTGATAGTAATAACGAGAACTATAAAATTCAAATTATTAATTACAGAATATTTCGCAATAAAATGTCTACCTATTTAATCGTAAAAATGATAATATTCACTTAAAAATAAGCAATTCGTAATATTTGAACACAATAATTCTAACTTCTATTTTTATGACAGAAACTTTCTTTTCATCGATTTTCAAGAATATTCTTCATTCTTTTCACTTCAACAGTAGTCTGCCATCATGCTTTCATTCCACTGGTCCTAGTATCTAGTTTCAATTGTATTAATGTAGTAATGAAACCTTTTGCCTTGTTCTTCATTCGCTTTACCTAAATTCTCTGGAAAATAGTCCAAATGAGAGTGAAAAAATGCAATTTGACGCTCAGATTATAACGCAGAGTTTCAAAATATTTCAGTGTGATTATAACATTTCGTAGCTAGTCATGGCTGATGAGCATAGCAGAGTTCACAATAGGGTAAATAATTGCTCTCCTGTTTGTACTTCGTAAGTGAGCTGCTAGTGCGGCACCATCATCATGATAATAATACATAAGTCGTCTAGTCAGTAAAGGGGCCTCTTCAATGTAACATAACGAAATGCGGATATTAGACCTGCTCATCGACACCTGATGTCACCGGACCTAACCTATCCTACCCCTCTCCCCGTACTACACGTGCAGCGGAACCCCACTCCCTCAATGCAGGCTCAACTGTCATTGTTTGTATTAAGATAGCCACACATTTTACAAGCCTAGGTCACAGTATGACGAGTGAATTTTTAAAATAAATAGTAAACTAAATAAACTAATAATAATAATAATAATAATAATATTATTATTATTATTATTATTATTATTATTATTATTATTATAAAACCAATGATTAGTCAGTCTATTGACTTTTTTGCTTGAAATGATTTATAGAAGTGATTCCTAAAGCGTGGGTCATAATATATGAATCACCATGTATATTCCGTTACCTCTACAAGACACATATCGATGTATGAATGCATAATGAGAATCAAGGATTGAAATATACTGTCAGGTAGTTACTTAACTATATTCCATATTTCCACCCATGAGCACGTAAGTAGAGGATATTATTGAAGTTGTTGAATTATTAAAAAAAAAATATATATATATATAAAGCTGGGTTTGCAATGAAATACTTGCCCTTGGGCAGAACACTATTAATTATTATCATTATTATCATTTTGTCGATCTGGTTGGCGAGTTGGTATAGCGCTGGCATTCTATGCCCAAGGTTGCGGGTTCGATGCCGGGCCAGGTCGATAGCATTTAAGTGTGCTTAAATGCGACAGGCTCATGTTAGTAGATTTAATGGCATGTAAAAGAACTCCTGCGGGACAAAATTCCGGCACATCCGGCGACGCTGATATAGCCTCTGCAGTTGCGTCGTTAAATAAAACATAACATTTAACATTTCATTCATAGTGTTCTGAGCAAGGGCAGACCTTTCTCTGCAAACCCATCATTCTCCAGTCTTTCCTATTTTCAGCCTTACTCTTGGTCTCTTTATATGACCCATATAGGCTACCTTAATGTCGTCTATCATCTGATGGCTTCTTCTGCTCCGAACTTTTCTCCCGTTCACCATTCCTTCCAGTGCATCCTTCAGAAAACAGTTTCTTCTCAACCAGTGACCCAACCAATTCCTTTTCCTCTTTCTGATCAGTTTCAGCATCATTCTTTCTTTGTCCACTCTTTCCAACAAAGTTTCATTTCTTATTCTGTCTGTCCACTTTACACGCTCCATTCTCCTCCATATGCACGTTTCAAATGTTTCTAGTTGTTTCTCTTTATTTCGTCGTAATGTCCATGTTTCTACCCATACAAAGTCATATTCCACACAAAGCACTTCATTAGTATTTTCCTTAGTTCTTTTTCCAGAGATGCGCAGAAGATGCTTCTTTTTTATTAACACCTTCCTTGCCATTGCTATCCTCCTTTTGACTTCCTGGCAGTAGCTCATATTACTGTTTATATTACACCTCAAGTAATTGAAGCTGTCCACTTGCTCTACTGCTTCAGTTAGATGTCGCACGTTTACTTTCTGTATTTTTCTTCCGATAACCATGGTTTTCGTCTTGTTTGCATTTATCTTCATCCCATACTGCTCACAGCTGTGATGTAGCTCCAGCAGCATATTCCTTAATACCGTCTTCTCTTCTGGTAACAACGCCGTATTATCAGCAAATGATATGCACATTATTATTATTATTATTATTATTATTATTATTATTATTATTATTATTATTATTACTATTATGGGAGACCTCATGCCTCGTGGCCTTAAGGGAAAAGGTTGATTATTACTATTATTACAGTTTTTTAATATATTGCCATCATCATTATTATAATAAAACCGGAAACTGGAGCAAAGCATTTCGAAGCTTCCAACTCGCATTTGTCAGCTCTTGCATTCCTTCTCGACGTCTGAAATTCTTCAACTCGTTTTTGTTCTTCGCGTATAAAACATAGGACTGGAATCGACAGATGAGATCTATCTAAAATAAATACCATTTATTATGTTTTTGTTCCAAAAATAACAATGAGGAGACTCGGTGGGGGAGAAGAAATTTTTTTGTCATTCTCTTCTTACGAATCGCCACCTGGTTCCGAGTTTGCGGACTTGAGTGAGTGGGCGTTCTCGGGAATTTTGGGGTAGAGGGTGGCCAACCCGGGTGCTTGGCTGCTGCGTGTGGGAGGAGTTGCTTCTGCCAGCCACCCCGGAGCAGCTACATCGATCCCGTCACAGTGTCCGTGACCCCGACCTACCAGCGCCGGAATATCGGAGGTCACTTCTCACTCGCCCTCCAGCTCCGTAGGACACAGGAGGCTCCTCGGCAGCAATCCACACCTGCTTCTTTCTCAGAAAACTAGGTCCAAACAGATCGCTTGTCGTGCGACATTACCACACAGTCGCAGCTCAGCTGAGAGCTTCTCACCAGAGTGACAGGAATCCGAACTCCAGTAATGCAGTTTAATTTTCAATTAAACCTAGCTACATACCACACACACCTGTATACCATACATAAATATAATGAAAGCCACCGTTTTTGGTGCGTGAAATAAATAATGGGAACTTTAAAAGCAAGTATCTCGTCTTTTCCGCAATCTGTGGACGAGAAAGCCGACAACTATGAGTGGCAGACTGCTGGGGTGACATATTTTGGAGCTGGTACCACTCTCAGCTGATAACTATGATTGGTAGACTGCTGACGTGATGTGTCTTTGGGTGGTACCATTTTCAACTGCATTGGCAACAAATGTTCACTGACTGGGCTTGTACTCAAGAACACGAACCAAAAACACTGGTGCTGGCTGTACCTGTATACCTATCTATCCATTAAACCTCAATTCTATCCAAACATAATGTCCATCCACCACAAAATCCAGCTCTGTTGTAATTTAACCGTCTCTATAGCTGCCTATGAATCGCTCCATCCATCACATATATATTATGTTTTACTATCCGGTTACATATTCACTTTCTCTTCTCTTTTCCATCCATTCATTCATTCATCCATCCATCCATCCATCCATCCATCCGTCCGTCCGTCCGTCCGTCTATCCATCTAACAGTCCATCCGTCCATCCATTCATCCGTCAATCCTTCCATTCATGTCTCCGATTTTCCCATCAATTCACCAACTACTTATTCGTCGATACATGCATATATATCTATTTTTTGTCGGTCTGGGTAGCGTAGTCGGTATAGCGCTGGACTTCTGTGCTCGAGATTGCGGGTTCGATCCTGTCCCAGGTCGATATCATTCAAGTGTGCTTAAATGCGACAGGCTCATGTCAGTAGATTTACTGGCATGCAAATGAACTCCTGCGGGACAAAATCCGGCACACCGGCGACGCTGATATAACCTCTGAAGTTGCGAACGTCGTTAAATAAACCATAATTTTTAATTTACACATATTTCTCTATCAGTTCACTTTCCCATCCATCCATGCATTCGTCAATCCTTCCACCAATGTCTCAGATTCTACCATCCATTCACCAAACCATCCATTCATCCATACCTATACAAATTCATCTATTTATTCATCGCTCCATCCGTCCATCGGACTCTCCAGCATACCTCCCATTCGTCCATCCATCCATCCTTCCATTAACTTATCAATACCTCCATCATACCTTCTTTTCGTCTATCCATCCATACATCAGTCAATCCATCCACTCTTGTCCCTGATTCTTCCATTCATCATGCAACCACCCAATCATCCATACATAAGTCTGTTTCTCTACCCGATCACTTATTCATTCTTCCAACCATCCACCCACCCATCTATCAGTCATTGATTGTCGCAATAATCCATCCATCCTTCCATCCATCCATCCATCCATCCATCCGTCCGTCCGCCAATCATTTTCCCACACAGGCCTTATCCAACCATTCATCCAGCCATCTATCTGTTTGTCTACTCATCAATCCTTCCAACTACGTCTCCGATTCACCCATCAAATTCATCTAACCAACCATTCATTCTTCCACCATCCATCTAGCCATCCACCCACCTACCCATCCATCAATCGATCAATTTCTCCATCATATCTTCCATTTGTCCACATGTCCATCCGTCAATCCGTCCGTCTATCCATCCATCCATCCATCCATCCATCCATCCATCCATGGCTCCTATTCGTCCCTCCTTTCAACCACACATTCATTCATTTTCGGATAGGTTTTCTGCTAATACATGGGTCATTCAATAATACTAGTGGCAACAATGTTTGTATGTGGCGCTATCAGCGGTAAATGATGCAAGCTGATAAAAATGAGAAAGAAGACCATCTGATGTATGTTATTTGCGGGTTTGAAGACAATAATCTCATTTATAAGATATTATTTGTAGTGAGTTTAATTTGTAGACTATTTGTAGTTATCTAATATGTTTATCAAATACGAACAAAGATGCTTAATTAAAATTCAGATTGCAAGAGGCAAGAGTGCTCGACAATGCCACATAGCATTACCGTACTGAAAGCTTGTGGTAGAGATACTTCATCATATTGTACATTGGCTAGGTGGCCACATCATTTCGCAACGGGAGGGAAGATGTTCATCAAAAACGTGTAGCTGGCAGACCGCAATCGGCAAGTGATGATTTGCATGTGAATGTTGTTAGAGCACTGCTGGAAGAACACCGTTGTTGGACTTGTATTGAACTAGCAAGACAACTTGGAATTGCTTCTGATACGATTCTTCACATACTTACTGGCTTTTAAGAAACCCGGAGGTTCATTGCCGCCCTCACATAAGCCCGCCAATGGTCCCCATCCTAAACAAGATTAATCGAGTCTCTATCATCATATCTCACCTTCCTCAAATCCATTTTAATAGTATCTTCCCATCTACGTCTCTTTTTCCCTCCGGTCTCCCAACTAACACTCTATATATATATATATATATATATATATATATATATATATATATATATATATATATTTCTGGATTTGCTACATGCCCTGCCCATCTCAAACGTCTGGAATTAATGTTCCTAATTATATCAGGTGAAGAATAAAATGCGTGCAGTTCTGTGTTGTGTAACTTTCTCCATTCTCCTGTAACTTCATCCCTCTTAGCCCCAAATATTATCCTAAGCACCTTAACCTATGTTCTTCTCTCAAAGTGAGAGTCCAAGTTTCACAACCATAAAGAACAACCGGTAATATAACTGTTTTATAAGTTGTAACTTTAAGACTTTTTGACAGCAGGCTGGATGATAAAAGTTTCTCAACCGAATAATAACAGGCATTTCCCATATTTATTCTGTGTTTAATTTCCTCCCGAATGTCATTTATATTTGTTACTGTTGCTCCCAGGTATTTGAATTTTTCCACCTATTCAAAAGATAAATCTCCAATTTTTATATTTCCATTTCATACAATATTCTCGACACGAGACATAATCATATACTTTGTCTTTTCGGGATTTACTTCCAAACCTATCTCTTTACTTGCTTCAAGTAAAATTTCCGTGTTTTTCCTAATCGTTTGTGGATTTTCTCCTAACGTATTTATGTTATCCTCATAGACAAGTAGCTGATGTAAACGATTCTTCACATACTTAAGAAAAAGTTAAAGATGAGTAAAATCTGCGCTCGGTGGGTTCCACACATTCTTAAAGAGGAAAACATGTGGCAGAGAATAGAAACAACGAGATTGTAGTTAGAACGCTATGGACGTGAAAGCGAGCGTTCCTTCGACATATCATAACTTTAGATGAAACCGGGATTCGATGTTACCAATCAAAATTGAAGAGACAATCAAATGAGTGGCGGCACAATGATTCCCCAAGGCCAAAAAAGTATAGACAAGAAGAGTATCCACTTACAGTCATGTTCATTGTTGCTTATGATTTTGACGGTGTCCTTGTCACTCATTCAGTTCCTGCGGGAAATCATGTGATTGGTGCATATTACAGTTACTTTCTGAACACCATTTACGACCAGCTGTGCGCCGTAAATATCCAAATCTCCTGAATTCTCATCCTATTGTGCTACATGATGGTGCTCGCTCTCACCTAGCTGACCTGCGGTTAATTTACTTCGCAGATGGAACTGGGAAATTCTGGAGCATCCTCCATACTCCCCAGATATGAATCCATGTTATTTTGACTTTTTCGCGAAAATGAAATTGCCACTTAGAGGAGTTTTCTTTAGAACCAGACAGGCAATTATAGCAGCAGTAGAGTAGTCTGTTCGAAGATTAGTACAACAAAACACTTTGGGTGGCATCTGTCGTCTCACTGAGGTGTGGAGGCGGGTTCTTCATATTGGAGAAGATTACTTCTGAGCACTGCATAAATGTGACTGTTCCAAAAATGTTTTCTTTGTTACTAATTCAAATATTGCCACTAATTATTGAATGACCCATGTATAATCAGGCTATCGTACATTTATCTTTGCACTATCGCTCCATTATAGGTTTATTTTCTTACTGAATCACAAATATGATTATTAATTGGTCTATTTGTGGTTTCTAAGTCTTTAAATTCAGAAGATTTCCTACAGATTTTTAATCTCAAGTTCATCAAGGACGACAGGCAAACAGGTAGATGGTAGCAAGTAGGTAGAAGGGTGAATGGGTGGACTAGATGCATGAGTAGCAGTGGTGCTTTATTTAACGACGCTTCTAGCTACAGAGGTTATTCAGCGTCTAAATTCAATGTGTTATCACATAATCCAGTCGCTCACTTAGCCAGCAACCAGCAAGTTAAGGAATGAACAGTGAGTCAAGTAACCATTCAACCAGTAGTCAGCTATTTATCCAATGAACCAGTCGTGTAGGCACTCAACTACCAGTCAAAATGTTACCCAATCAGTCAGGCAGTCAAATCAGTAAGCCAGCCAGTTCTCAGTCATAAGTGCATTCTTCATTTGTTCAATCAATTATCAAGACGATCGCTCATTTGTTCATTCATCCAATATTAGTCAGTAATTAATTTAGAAAGTGTCGCATGGCTAATTTATATTCTATGGATGTTCATTCATTGAGTCAGTTCTTCATTCTCAATGAATGTGTGTAATTAGACATTGTCGATGAGAAATCGGGAGTTGCAAATTCAGATTTGCTATGAAGGGAATGAAAACAAATACACCACTGATCGAAGCCGCGGCCTACCAGTACCGATTTTGATAATGTTTAAAGTAGATTTTCTACATGTTGGTACTTAATTGTCTTCCTGTTCAGTATTACAATGAATACGATAACTTCTAAACTAATCAAACCCACGCTAATTGGCACACAGACTTCATGAATAATTCAAGAACCGCCCTCTTTTAGAGGCGCCACATGCCACTTACTCAGACCCGAAGCAAGGAAAGGAATAATCGAGGGAATATACGAAGCGAATGAGTAAAAAAAAAAGAGAAGAACGCAATAAATAAGCAAGATATGGACGAAAAGAAACGGAACACTGATTGAAAGAAACATGCTGTTCATAACCAGACTTACTGATTAATTTTTTAGACACAACGGATTACAATAAGCATTTTAACTTTATTCTTCATGTTGCTATTGTACATACAGTGTGTTCCGAAATTGCCGCCCAAGATGTACCAAGCTATAGAGTAATTTATATAGAATTAACACATTTCTTTCTTTTTTTATTTAAGAACGTATGATGCCAGCCATAATTTGTTATACCTCAAATGTAGAGTATCTTTGGAAGATTTCTAACCTCTATAACAAATTTTACACTTCATTTTTAAGAAGTTTTTCCGATAAGTCTTTGAAATACAATAAACAGATTTAATGTTCTGTCAATGGCTTAACATATTATACATAAGGTATAAAACCTTTACACTACATATTTAATTGTTGGTATTGACTTTTTCGTCGCTTTCGTTACCATACAGCTTTCGATCAACAAACATGCAAATACACCGTCTCATAAACTCTTCAAAAACCAACTTCGCAACATAATAATACTTCACATCACTTCTAAATTGAATACAATCTCCTATAATACAAAGTATTACTTCGGAAATCTTCTGATGTCACAATGTCACACAACGCTCCTTCTAGATTGAAGATTGAAATCAAATAAGTTTCGAACACATTGCTAATATTCAATTTTACGCTACTAATTCCAACACAGAAGATTACGTCTATAATAGAGAACATATGATGTATTACTCTCATTACTAATATTAACTGGCTTCTTCAACAAACGCATCAACGCCTAATTACAACTATTAATTTCATACATCTTGATTACACAACTTTTAGCACTGTATCACTTCAGAATATTTGTATGATAAGACTTTCTTGTGTTAAATTCTAACGTACCTTGTTTACATGTTTCGACCTATTATGGGTCATCCTCAGAACTGGTCGTTGCTGGTCTTGGCGCCTCTTGTTTTGTTTCCTGTGAGTGTGTTCGTGTGGTGTAAAGTGGAGTCAAAGAGTGTGTGTGTTTTGAAATTGAGTTGTGTGTTGAGAATTTCTTTGGGTGTGTTTTTTGTGTGTCTGTATATTAATTTCAGTATAAATTTTATGCAAGTGAGCCAATATAAGTTTACCAATGTTAAAATATTAGGCTCACATACATCAATACACTCGCAATTAAATTTCATATGACACAATAGTCAAAGATGAATTGTAAACAAGTCTTCATATTTTAACATAACATATTATTCACAAGAACTTTAATTTAATTTAAATAATGAAGACTTGTAATTTTATATTAATCTTTGTATATTTATTTTTAAGCTTTTAACTTTATTGATACCAATGGTACACAAAAAAGCAGAGGTTATGAATGCAAAAAATATGGTATCTAATGATGTCGCAAGTAAAAGCGACGAAAACGTTAATACTAACAATGAAATATGTAGTATAAAGGTTTTATACCTTATGTATAACAGTTAAATCATTGACGGAACAATATTAAATCTATTTACTCTACAGCAAATGTTGAAAATTCTTTATTTATTCGCCTGGAAATTCTCTTAATGACCAGTTTTAACGTCAAATTAAGCAGGAGTTTTGATTCCTTGTTACGAGATGCGCAGATGTTTATTCTTTATTCCTTATTATTGGCTGCTGTTTTCGACATTTTGTTTTAGTCACTGAAAATGCAGTACACATTAAATCAACGGCTCTTCCTTGTAAAGCAATACTGGATTACGAATTCAATTACAGCTTCTCAAAGGTCATAGCAGAGAGAATTTGATGTTCGTAATCCCTCTCCCGCAAAGGAACACAATACTGGGGCTGATAAACAAATTGGTAACAACTGGATCTCTAAAAGAAAAATAATTTTGATGAAATAAATATACAGAAGAAAGAATAAACATGTGCGCATCTCGTGACAGGAAATCAAAACTCCTGTCTAATTTGTCGTTAAAAACTGGTTATTCAGTGAATTTTCAGCCGAATAAATAAAGAATTCTTAACATTTGCTATAGAGATTAGTAATCTCCCAAAGATATTCTACATTTGAGTTATGTTAGGCCTATAACAAATTGTGGCTAGCATCATTCATTCTGAAATAAATAAAGGTATGTGTTATTTCTATACAAATCACTCTGTATAATAGGGCAGGTCTGGGCGTTAATAACTCGATTGAGACACTGCAGACGACCACTAAACTCTCCACTCCAATTTCTCCGGCTGAGGCAGTAATGTTTTAGTGCGGTACTAGGCAGGATGATCAGTGACGTGTTGTAGACAGGCGGGCATCATAGCTTTTACGAATTTTTTACTCTCGTTGGTCGCCTAAACTCCACCACTGACGCACAAAGCTTTACTGCGCGTTTTTTTTATCAGGCGGTGTAAGCAAAAAGGACATGAGTGGGGGTTTCTCCGTTCCTTTCACTTCCTCTCTTATGCCCAGAGCTATGATTTTTTTTTTAAATTTTAGTTGGTTATTTAACGACGCTGTATCAACTACTAGGTTATTTAGCGTCGATGAGATTGGTGATAGCGAGATGAGGCCGAGGATTCGCCATAGATTACCTTATATTCAGATTACGGTTGGGGAAAACATTTGAAAATACCCAACCAGGTATCAGCCCAAGCGGGAATCGAACCCGCGCCCGAACGCAACTTCAGACCGGCAGGCAAGCGCCTTAACCGACTGAGCCACGCCGGTGGCTCAAAGCTATGACGAGGAGATAAATAGCCTACATTTAAAATTAGGATAGAAACCTACGCGCGCACGAGAAATTTTTATTTTATTTTTTATTTAATTGGGTTATTTAACGACGCTGTATCAACATCTCAGATTACGTAGCGTATAATGAAATTAAGGTGATAATGCCGATGAAATGAATCCGGGGTCCAGCACCGAAAGTTACCCAGCATTTACTCGTATTGAGTTGAGGGAGAACCCCGGAAAAAGACCTAAACCAGGTAACTTGCCCCGACCGGGATTAGAACCGGAGCTACCGGGTTTCGCGGCCAGACGCGCTGACCATTACTCCACAGGTGTGAGCTCGCACGAGAAATGAGTGAGAATTTCGATCGTCAGCTGTGTGGCAAACCAATTCCCACACCCATTGCCACACCCCGCTTGACTGAATGGAGACAAATGTCGCTAAACGAATCGCTTCTCCGAAAAAAATAATTTAAATACTATTGGGAGAAGTAACAATTCAATCTCAATTCAATTAAAAGTATATAATGAAGATGGTGGTAAAGGTGGCGGTTCCGCAAATCTGCAACTGGACCAGAAACCGCCACTGATTAAACAAATATTTTCCCCTTTTACGAGAGCTGAAAAAATACTACTACTGTCACCCGGGATGAGCGATACATTTTTTCTCTCATCAAAACACCAAAATAGCATACGAAAGCGACAGTGACATGACAACTCTACGACCAACACGATGGAAACTACAAACAGTGCAGCAGTGCTTTCATTAGCTAACGTATACATAGTTTCATTAGCTCAATGAAATCAGAACTAAGATCAGGTTTTGTACTCCCTCATAGGTTCGATATAATAATAACTAAAATTAACTTTACTCGTTACTTCTGGAAAACAACGAAAGCCAGTAATACCAGAAAAAGGAGGCCACAGACGTGATCTAATTTTTTCCCGAATTGAGCCGAGCTGCTGCTCTTTCATGGATGCCTACCTATGCTGGCATTTTATGCTAAAAAGTCTGTTCACGGTGTTTTTAATTCTGAGGTTAACAACTGCACGTGTCCCTAATTAAGAAAATATCGTCATTGGTAGAATGCGTTCTGCGAACTATATCGTAACGTGGCGCCTAAAATCTACAGTTCTATAATAGCTCCTCTCCTTTCCTCTGAAAAGAATCCTTATCCAAACTCTTATAATGCCATTATTTGATTACTGCGATGTTCTATTAACGGACATAACTTCAAAATTAGCCATAAAGCTACAGCGTGTCCATAATATTTCCATTAGATTTATATGCAACATTCGGAAATATGACCATATTTCACCATACTAATTCGAACATCTATCGTGGCTCCGTCACTACATTCACTCTCGCTGCTGTATCAAATCATGCACACTTCTTGTCCATCTTACCTGTCATGTCGGTTTCAGAAACTCTCACCTCTTCATAGCTTTGTCATCTGGTCTGAAGAAGAAACTATTATCTGTGGACCTATAAAACGCTTTTGAGAAAGTGAATTGTAATAAACTGATGGGGATCCTAAAGAAGATTGGTGTGGATTGGAAACAGAGAAGGTTGTTCAGCAATCTTTATATGAAACGACGAGTCAAAGTCAGGATAGGAGAAGAAATGTCAGAAGGAAGTGAAATAGAAACAGAAGTACGGTAAGGATGCCCTTTATCACCTACTCTGTTCAACATCTACTTGGAGAATTTAATGAAGAACTCTTTCAGAACGTGGGATGGGTGACAGTTGAAGAAAGAAGATAAAGTGAATAAGATTTGCGTTGTTAGCAGAAGAGGAGATGATACTATGGGATATGCTAATGTAACTAAATGACAGCTGTGAGCAGTATGGGATGAATATAAATGCAAAGACGAAGACCATGGTTGTCGGAAGAAAAATTAAGAAGGTAAACGTGCGAATTCAAAATGAAGCAGTAGAGCAAGTAGGCAGCTTCAATACTTGGGGTGTAGGCTTACTATAAGCAGTAACATCAGCTGCAGCCAGGAAGTCAAAACGAAGATAGCATGTTTTAATAGAAAACGGAGCATTTTCTGCGGACCTCTGGAAGAGACTAGTGAAGTGCTTTGTTTGGAGTATGGCGTTGAATGGAGCATAAACATGGACATTACGATGATGTGAAGAGAAGCGTCAATAAGCATTTGAAGATGGATATGGAGAAGAATGGAATGTGTGAAATGGACAAATAGAATAAGAAATGAAGCTGTAGTGGAAAAAGTGGGTGAAGAAAGAATTTTGCTCTAAATGACAGGAAGAGAAAAAGAAATTGTTAGGGTGACTGACTGAGAAGAAACTAGCTACTGAAGGATGAACTGGAAAGAATGGTGAATGGGAGAAGAGTTCGCGGCAGGCAAAGATATCAGATGATAGACAACATTAAGATGTATGGATCGTATGCGGAGACTAAGAGAAAGGCAGAAAATAGGGAAGATTAGAGAATGCTGGGTTTGCAGTGAAATGCCTGTTCTTGGGCAGAAAAATGAACGAATGAATTATTTCTTATCGTGTTCTAACATTTTCAAACCAGCAGTATGCTACCCTTAAGACCCATGTTGTTCTTTCAATGAAATCTTGTGTGCAGTCAGTCGGAAGTTGATTATTCTGAGTGACATGAAACAGTATGACAGAATCGATAGCAAGTCCTTCGTAAAAATGCACAAACAAGGAACGTTAGATGTAGGTCTACGTCAGTTGTTAAAAGAGAGGTTATTAGAGGTCAGTGGAGAAAAATCATGTAATCGACGAAGAAAAAGATATGAGAGACTTGGATGACTTCAGTGGCTCGACAGATTTGTAATAAATAGTAGTGATGCAAGCTCTACAGAGGAGAGTGAACTTGACACAGATTTAGAAGACATCATTCCATTATCTGACAAATAAAGTAATGCTAACTTCATCAATTTATAATAATTGTTACTCATTCATTCATGGTTTTCTCTTCAGGGGTAATCTTTCGCTGCAAACAAGCATTCCCAGTCTTCCCTATTTTCTTCCTTCCTCTTTGTCTCCGCGTCTATCATCTGATATCTTCGTCTGTCGCGAACTCTTCTCCCAGTCACCATTCCCTCCAGTGCATCCTTGAGTAGACAGTTTTTTTTCAGCCAGTGACCCTATAAATTCTTTTTTCTCTTTCTTATAAGTTTCAGTACCATTCTTATTTCATCCGCTCTTTTCAATACAGCTTCATTTCTTATTCTGTATGTTCTTTTCACACGCCCCATTCTTCTCCATATCCATATTCAAACGCTTCTGATCGTATCTCTTCACGTCTTCGTAATGTCCATGTTTCCGCCCCATACTGCCATACTCCACATAAAGCATAATAATAATAATAATAATAATAATAATAATAATAATAATAATAAATATAATAATAATCATCATCATCATCAGCTGTCCACGTTTTACTAGCAACGAAGTATTTATTTATTGTATAGCCTATAATAGTTTGACAGTGAATTCAGTTTTGTTTTGATTTCTGCAATTATTGTTCTCACAACAGAGGAGGTGTTTGTCGTGAAACATTATTTCCGATCATATAGAGTAGGACGTCAGAATGGGCCAAGTTTTTTTCACGTTAAAGAATAGTGCGAGGTGCGATTTCATAAGGTGGCACCAAATAACAGAACAATGTTAGCTGTCGTTGACAAGTTCCGTCATACGGGATCAGTCTTATGTCGACAAAAGAGAACAACAGGGTTCCGAAGAACCGTCACCACAAACAATAATCATGACTTCTCCAATAGGTGTTACAGTCCCCAAAGCGTAGTCTGCGACGAACATCGCTGAAACTTGATTTGAGCGAAAGATCTGTTCGCCGGATATTTGGATTTGCATACCGCATTCCAGTTGCTCAGCGTCCAACAAAAAGGAATGAGCGAGCCTGATTACAGTATTGCAGCCGAGTGTTGTCCATGACGTATCAGGATCCAGATTGCTTTTGCAACATAAGGTTTTCAGATGAAAGCCATATTCACCTTGATGGCTACATTAACGGACAAACAACTCGTTTTTTTTAGGGTTTGAAGGGTCTGATGTCGTTATACGGAAACCACTGCACAGTGCGCTGATTAGGATTTGGTGCCCCGTGTGCGGTCATGGAATATTGGACCCTTATTTCGTCAAGAATGCTGCACAGAATCCAAAAACAGTAAACCAGATTATCTATAGAGACCTCATTATTACTCCATTCGTGCGGGATTTGCGCCGTTTTTGTCGCGCCAGAAACTTACCTCTCCAATGACAATGGATCCAGCAACTGTAGGCTGTAGCAGTATAGGGAGTCACTTGCCCTTCTGCAACACCACAGGAGATCGCCTAATTTCTCGTGGAACTCCATTCCCGTACCCTTCCTGCTCTCCGGATCTCACATATGGAGCATGATGAAAGACTCGGTTTTCAAGATAGATGACCTACCCACAAACATTCCCGAATTACGCGAGAAGATGTCATTTTTGTGTCCTTACAGCAACCGTTTTTCATAAACATGTTCAATAATTTTCAGAAATGTTATGAACAATGTATGGCAAGTGCTAGACATTTTGAGCACATACAGTACCAATGTAATTAGATAACATTTCAGTGTCGTTTGTTTTGTCGCATATTGTACATTACAAGCTACTCCAGAACTACATCCATTAGGATTATCCTAATATTATTATTATGGTGATGTAACGAAGTACATGTGATATTTCCGTGCAGGAATTCTGCGTTATCATATGATAAAGGATGGATAGAATCACAAGACGACGCTCATCCCGTCGGATCCCGGCCACTTAGTCACTCGTAATGAGTGCACTTCCGTACATAGTGCGTTGGACATTGTGCCACTGTCACATATTCTGTGACACAGTGCATGAAGGTAGGCCACCAAAGGGAAAACTTAGAGGTAGAACTTTAACTGAGGGGATTGGATCCGACATCAGAACTGGAATCCGGTGTGGCTTAGTGGATAAAGCGTTAGGACGTAGAGCTGAAAACCCGGGTTCGAGTACCGGTGCCGGAGAGAATTTTTCTCTGTTCTATCCATCCTTCATCATATTATCCTAATGACCTAATCCTTATCCATTTCGATGCTCGTAACATTTATAAAATAAATCAAATTTTACACTACCTTGTTTCACATTCTAAACCTTAGGCCAGAGGTTCGTACTAAAGTACTATGAGAAAATAAGAGCCTCATCAACAAAAAGTTTAAGAAGCGCTGTATTATAATAATTCTTTCAAGTAGGTAATGCATTGGCGGGCTTCCCTTGTGTATAAGAATGGGCTCGTTCACATTATTCTGTTTATTGGATCTAACTGTTATTCATAGTTTATTTCATTCCCTTTATTACGTACATACATTTAAATCTTACAGCAAATGTGCTTTATTTGTTGTTTAATCAACTGTCCGAAGGCAGGTCTGAACCTCACAAGTAATACTAAGAAGGCACCACTTATGAGGCAACTAGGCCAGGAAATAATGGGGTAAAGTGGCTAGTTCCTTTTCCCCTCCATTGCATACATCGCCGACTAGCTACATATTTCAGTAATCATACTTAAGACGTGTACAAACAATTGTTCTTCCTCTGACACATATCGTCAAGTGAGATGTACAGTACGATTATTTAGTCCTGACAGTCGCCGGAGATGTGCGCCTGGGACAGGCGAGTCCATTTAGTTACGCCAAGGGGTGTTTGGGTTATTCATTCGCGGATGTCATGCGTGCGGTAGACCGGTATGTTTCCAGTGCAATTAAGCTGTACTGCATTCCTTTAGCGACCTCTCGCCCTTATCTCTACTCCGGAATCTCCCCGCTCCTATTATTTTCCCTCTTTCGCGTCGCTGAGCTGTCAGGACTAAATACTCGGTCTATACTACCTGATAATAGATGTACATATATATCAGCCATAACCTCGATCAGAGGAAATGTTTTATTTATCCTTATTCCATTCCTGTGCAGACGTTACACGCAATAAAATTGATTTCTTTATATCCCTGGCCACTTTTTATTTTTATTTTATTTTCTTTACCTAACTTTAGATAAATACACGCTAAATTACAGTGACGTAGTAACAGCATAGTCATAGAACGACAAGGGCTAACGTAATGTCCATAAACATACATGAACTATGTGAGTTTCGAACTCACACAACGTGAAATCTGCAAATTTTATTCTTTGAGTATACTGAGCTAAGCTAGGCAATTGACTCAGTCTGAAATTATTTTCCCGTTTGTAGATGTGATCAGGGAAGTTACTGTACCCTCGATGAGTGGGCGGATAGACGGATTGAAGTGTTATACAAACAGTTTGCAGTATCGCGTTGAAACAGCCATAACATAAATCCCTCCATCCATTAGACGTTCCACGAGGCGAACTGTTTAACCTGCCCGCATTATCATCAATAAGGAAACCCGCTTTGTCAAGTCCTTTATATTCTCCAAAATATATTATCAAAATCCTACGTATAATGGGAAAGGAAGATTTCCACGAAAGAATAAACAACTTCGTTATCTGGAGTATGTAGGTATTTTAGTTTCTAACTCTGGAGCAATTGGGCAACAAGCCAACTATCCTGGCCAAGAAAAAAAAAACACCCTTTGGTATAAAAGTGGTGTAATTGAAGTAAGAAGAGACAAAAAAGAACAATTATGTTGTCTAAAATGCGACAAACTTAAGGTGGTTTATGCTGCAATGCGTGGAACGGCTTACTTCAGTGCTAGAGAAGAAAATCGTGACACATTTCGAGGAGAGGGGATATAAAACTGCATAAAGATATTAAATTGCAGCATTTCCTTGAATGACAATCCTCATGTAATTGTCTCTAAATAAAAAGTATGAAAGGACACGCAATTATTTTTGTCCAGTTAATACAAAAACTGGCATTATATTCTTGTCTGATAAATTTATACAATCTGCAATGCACGTTGAGCTTGGAATCACCTGACAGTCTTATCCCATTACTCACAAATAGAGTCAGACAGAGGTTGCGAAACAACCAAATTGAGTGGTTCTAGACTTGCATATTTATAATCTGACGGAAGGATGGTAGAAATGAAAAGGGAGGTACTTGCATGGACAGCATGAACAATCCGTTAAGAAAACAATAACGAAAAGGTAAAACTAAATATGACATTGTATAACATTGTTCTTTTCATATTACAAAATGCAACAAGATAATGTAGACCTGGAAGCTATTTTTGAAACCAGACAAAACGAACAAAAATAGTACTGACGCACAATATAAAAAAAAAGAGTGCCATCAACTCAGTACTTGTTCACAATCATTTACAGTTCACTACATTGGGTAACAACATATTGTTTTAGTGTATCAAATCAAAAAAGTCTGCTGTTATCAGCCAAGCTTTATTTAGTTAAAAACTTCTCTGATTTCAAATAAACTGACTAGTGCATATCGGAAAAGAGAGGTATCAAAACTATCTACTTTGCTGGATTTGGAGTCACTGTTGGAATGAAACAAAATGTCTCTATACACATACTCGTAGCTGCATACCCAACATTATTATCTACAATATTTCTAACTTGTTTCTCACTCTCGTAACACTTAGAGAGCTAGTTAGCAGACCTAATTGCTTCCGTAATGGTATGATGTTCTACAGGGTCCTTAACATAACTACATATATGGCTGCCGTAGCACGAGATCTGGCTTCCGGGCGACAGATCGAGCATCAGCCGCTAAAATGCTGTCCATAACAGCGGAAGCGGAAATGGATTATGAAACCGCCTTACAGTATAAGTTGAAAGTGTCGTTCTTCCTCTCGTATACAAGCTTGATATCGCGAGAATATGTTGTCACTTACTCGTCTAAGGTTACCAACTGAAATTCTTCTTATTTTATGCTCAATAGTAGCCTGAAGTTCCTTTAATGTGTGCGGATTCATGCGAAACATTTTGTATTTTCTCAGTTAAAACTATTGTTTTTCTTTGTAAAAGTTACTTTAAAAATAACTCTGCTCGTTCTGCTTGAAGAGAATTTATTGAAACTTATCTCAATGCAGTGCCCCCTTCAAGAAGTGCTATGCAGAGACTAGTGATGAAATTTGAAACCACAGCTTCAATGTTGGACAAAAAAATTCCAGAACTAGGGCCGACAAGGTAAAAGACTAGGAGCCGATTTCATCAAAACTGAGTTAATTCACATTTAGCTAATTCTTCATTAAATATAAGTCCTCTTTTAAATCGTTCCGCGTTTCATCGTGTCAAATTAACTGTCATTTTGCTAATGACGACTTATTATTGGAGTATAGCCAATAGAACACATTTTGAGGAAGAATCAAGCGTTTTCACTATTTTCCATGTCCATATCCTCTTCCTTTGTGTATAATAAGCATTTAGGAGAACTCAATAAGCCGATTCGAAGAAGATATTTACTGAGGCAATCGTGACCAGTAACCAATCTGAACATGACCACAGCGGATTTTCGAGGAAGATCAGGAATTAAGTTTAAATCTTTCAATTAATTTTTCCATCCTGAATTTTGGTGTTCCACTACAGAATTGTTGTGATGGTTGGAATTAACTCTAACTTTTACAGAGCCTTATTGGTGTTACTTTTGAAGTTCAAACCTAACCTGTCTTCGGACAGATGACTAAACAACAACAAATTACAATGTAGAATCTTGAAGAATTTACAAGAGTAGCGTGATTTGTAACTATTGTTGTGATAAATGCGTAAGAAAAATGTAATTTTGTTGTTAGAAAAATAAACAAATTCTGTATGAAGCAACTATGGAATTCACAACACATTTATAGCTTCAGAATATTAACTAATTAAAGAAATGATACTCCTGAATAGTTCATTCTTTATCTGTAATATTCTTTTACCCGTAAAATTAAATAATAATGATATTTTACAAACAATTTCAAATTAGTCTAACTCTGAAAACATATTGAGATTAGGACACATATTTATATGATACTTTTTGCTCAGAATGTCTTCGAAAATAAGCTCCGTAAGTGGCGGTAAATCCTCGTGAATCACTCTGTGTACAATTCTGAAGTTCCATGACAATAATTACAGTGTGTAAAATTAATCGCCGTACATAATTGCTATAGAATGTGAAGTTTTCGATACTTTTTCTAACCTAACTTTCGTATCCTAGAATACATCTCACTGGAAAGTAATCTTCTGCTGATTTGCTATGAACCAAAAGGCTTTGCCATAGATATATTCAGAGACATAATAATTCTCAACAATTCAATCATGATATACTATGAAAGTTATTCACTAAAATGCTGTCTACTGGTTGTAAAACACATCAATTAGTAAATTTGTACTTCTTTTCTAAGAATCACGCTGTTTCTTGCATCCGTTTTCTTATTTTCTATTGTTGCTTTTTATCACTAATTTAAGCAGTAGTTTATCGCCTTAAAATGATCCCCATACCCTCTTCCCGCTTTTTGCACTCATATTTAATCAATAATATTGCTTGCATGTTTTCCTGATCGTTATTTTTTAAGGTCCCTTGAAATCGACATCGGTTCTGAAAGATCATCTACGCACGCACACACACACACACCCCGCGCGCGCGCGCGCGCACACACACGCACACACGTACTTGACTGAACACATTATTCCTTTGTATGTGTAACATACTATTTATCATCATCATCATCATTATCATCATCATCATCATCATTCGCCGTCATGTATTAGACCCTTGTGGGTCTGTTACGGTCTCGTGTCACCTATTTTTGGGTCTTCCAGTTATCTAATTTAAGTTTAAATATTTGTGTTTTTCATTGATGCATAGATCCAAGTTTCACTGTAAATACATTTCTATAATTTAAATAGATAAATTATATAAATAAACTAAATAGTAAGGTCTATGCTTATCCTTATTTAACAAATATATTGGTTATACAATATTTTGTTACATAATATATTTATTTGAACGTTTTCGGCTCTATGGAGCCATCATCAAACAAGTAAGCCCATATGTATGGTGTGAATACACTATATGTTGCCGTACAAGTAAACTCAATTAATGTTAAAAATTAAAAGGCTTGTTTCTGTTTAAAATCAATAATTGTAAGGCAGAAATTACAATATAAATACAAGGCGGCTCTATGGGCCGTGATAAAATGTTACAATTGCTGATGATAAAATTAACTAAAATACTTTAAAATTGTTAAGATCAGAATTAATAGTCGTCCAGTTTGATGGTTATGTAGCTTTCCATATTTGGTGGGAGCTGGGTCGACAGCTGTGGGGAAGAAAGTATCAAATGTAATATCTATACTCAAAAATTTTTTTCAATGATGCTCGTTTCCAGAACAAAGTATATACATATCTCAATGCTATTAATGCCAAGATCTTAATAATTCACATGACTCTATTACAGAACATCTCGTGTAGAGATTTTATATGTACGTAAGCGCACGGAACAGTTGTTTATTAGTGAAAAGTTTGAATTATTAATTGTTAAGAGGGCAAATTTATACAAAATTAATAAGAGAAACGTAAATGACTGTGTTTTCAATCTAAGACACAGTCATTTACGTTTCTCTTATTAATTTTGTATAAATTTGCCCTCTTAACAATTAATAGTTCAAACTTTTAACTAATAAACAACTGTTCCGTGCGCTTACGTACATATAAAATCTCTACACGAGATGTTCTGTAATAGAGTCATGTGAATCATTAAGATCTTGGCATTAATAGCATTGAGATATGTATATACTTTGTTCTGGAAACGAGCATCATTGAAAAAATTTTTGAGTATAGATATTACATTTGATACTTTCTTCCCCACAGCTGTCGACCCAGCTCCCACCAAATATGGAAAGCTACATAACCATCAAACTGGACGACTATTAATTCTGATCTTAACAATTTTAAAGTATTTTAGTTAATTTTGTCATCAGCAATTGTAACATTTTATCACGGCCCATAGAGCCGCCTTGTATTTATATTGTAATTTCTGCCTTACAATTATTGATTTTAAACAGAAACATGCCTTTTAATTTTTAACATTAATTGAGTTTACTTGTACGGCAACATATAGTGTATTCACACCATACATATGGGCTTACTTGTTTCTGATGATGGCTCCATAGAGCCGAAAACGTTCAAATAAATATATTATGTAACAAAATATTGTATAACCAATATATTTGTTAAATAAGGATAAGCACAGACGGCACATGTAATAAATTGTCGTTTATAGTAATTAGCTTATCGGCCCCATCATGTCTCTTAAATTTAAATAGTAAGGGTTTTTACGCACTACACTGTATTTAGTTTACATTTTCCTTGTTTACTAGATAAACAGCAATTTATTTTTAGTGAATTTCAATAACAAATTTCTTGAATATATTGAAATACTAGATTTTAATACTAGGAGACAAGCCTATAATGGCCCTTATTTTCTTCATAATTACTGTAATTTATTATATGTTAGTTCTTAGGTGCTTCATTTACTGAATCCAGAAGATGCGGTCTGTATTAATTCAGCAATAGTGGCAGCAGATGATGTAAGAATTCAAAGTGAACTTTCGTACATAGGCACACACATCAAGACACTTCCTGAAACAATGACCAAACTTGAGGAACGTGGTCTTCAGATGACTACTGCAGTGAGTTTGTTGAACACTGTCACAACATCTTTCAACAAATTACCAAGGTCATTGGGGAGAATTCTAACAGAGAAGATGAAAATTAAGGAACGAAATCCAGGTTTGGAAACAGTGAAAAAGATTAGTGGAATTCTACAAGGTGAGCCCCAGACTGTTCAGAATTACACACCTCAAGAAACAGCAGCTTTTAAGTATTGTCCCCTAAATTCATGTGAAGTTGAAAGAACATTCTCTATTTATAAGAACATACTTGCTAATAACCGAAAGGGATTTACATCTGAAAATTTGGAGAAATATATTGTAATCTGTTGTAATACCAATAAGCAATGAAGTTTAATGCAAATTTACATCCTCCAATGTATGGACGAAACTTACTGAGTCATTACTTTATTGCTGTAAAATAAAGTACTTTATGCTCGACCATGCCGAAATGTAGTAATTATACACCTGGTAGCAGCCCTTTAATGGACCTCATTAAAGTACACCTATTCATTAAAGTTCAGGTGTTCCACCAATCAGAAAATACCATTGTAGCAATATGAAAGCTCAAGTATCGATTATTCTCGGATATCCATTCGAAAGACAACTAGCGCGAGATTAGACAAAGTTTCTCGGAAAAAAATCAATACTTTCGCGTCTGCGCACATCTCACAATTTACGAGGTATTCCACAAGGTAAGTTCCACTCCTCAGTCAGAAAAGAATAACATGAATACTTCTGAATAATTTCAAGTTAGAAATATGGTCGAGCATAAAAAGTCCTATGAAACTTGCCTATAATGGTAATTAAGACGCTCGTATGAAAATTATGAAACTCGCTTGCGCTCGTTTCATAAACATACTCGCGTTTTAATTACTACCATTATAGGCTCGTTGCATAATGTACTATTTGACTGCATATTTTCAAGTTTTAATGCATTATTTATTAATTTTTTAGCACATTTGCATGCATATTTTCACGATTTTAGTGCATATAAATCCGCAGTCTTATAAAATATATTCATTATCCATTATCAAATCTAGGCCCAATCGAAAACAAACCCGCACTCTACTGCATGGTCATCAGTCCATTGTGTTCAACTCATACGTCCTTGTAACATGTGTTCTTTGTTTTAAATGTAATAATCACCCTTCTGCACCATCAATGTATATTACCCTAAGCCCTTCGAAAACGGCACAGTTAGCTACAACAATTAAAATCTATTCACCAGACATAATCCCGTATTACGCCCAGGTTTTGAGCGATCTGTCCTTTTCCAGAATGCCAGCTCGTAACCCACAGACACATTACTATATGGTAAACCACTTGCATCTCATTTGCTCTAGAATATAACCCCTGATATTTCCAAACGTTTGGATGACAGATATTAGAGAGCGCTGACAGAGATATAGTAGAATTTACTCAAATTCTGACCCGCGCTGGTATCGATTATGTATTAGAGTTCCTATTCGTCCTATCACTTATTGGATATTACAGTAGGTGCAAATTCAAAAAAGGAGAGCGCAGCCCACGTCCGATAATATTCAATAGTTAATGAGAACGTTCAATATATCATACACAATAACGGGCTTAGCGTGAATAGTTCTCTGCAAAGGTCGGCAGAACTGGCCCTTGGGATGTGCAGTGCACAGAATGCAAAACAATACCAACACAAGAACAGAAACTAATGCAAAATACAGGGTGTGTGAATGATATAAATATAGAAAAGAAGGAAATTTTGAGTCACGAAGATTAAACAAAATTTCTCATTGGGCCTGTGCATTTTATGTATTTAAGGTGGGTGCTCCTGTTATGGCCATGTTCCTGATATGGCCACCCCCCTATTGTGAGTTAGTTAACCAAAAATGCGCTAAATTGCAGCAGCATCCAGTGAAAGGACATCCTGGTATGTCACTTGATGGTTTTGCATCCGGTCAGGTTGAGCAATATGGCGTCAGTTTCCTGTTTTGCGGTTTACATGTGACCTCTTCTTATTTTTCTCTGGTAAGTCTCCTTTGTTTTATGCATGTTTTTCAAATACTTGTTTCATGAAAACCATCGTACTCCATTAAGTTTTTAATGTTCTGTTGATTGGTGTTGTCGTTGATGGCGTATCTTTTACGAGTTGTTCATAATCAAACGATTTTCGTGAAAGCTTACCTGCTCCTGATATGGCCATATCAAATGCACCATGGCCATATCAAGTTCATTTCACTTTTATTTTTTCACCTGACAGATTTACATGCCTTATAGCTGGGATTACGCAAAAGTTTTGTATTTTAAGAAAAACAACTTTTTTTTATGGAAATACCTGTTTTGATTACACTTTTGAATTATAAAAAAGATTATTAAGTGTCATATTTATTCATTTTACACCAAAATTATTTAATTTTAGCACAATTGCGCTATCAAACTGAAAACAATCACGATTTGTAGAACATGGAACAAGGGTGGCCATATCACGTGCACATGTTCCTGATATGGCCACTAGGTAGACTTTTGGAATTTGGGACTTTTTGGATAATTAAAGCTATTTTTATGGGGAAAGGAAATAGTTTTAAGAAAGACCATTAGACTGAGAACGAGTAAGAAAAAAGTGGTTTACATTTTTTTCAAAATGGCGGCTAGAAAAATTCTCAAACCTTAGCATGGCCATATCAGGGACACCTACCGTACTATTAATTCAGTTCCATTATGTTGTAAGTTATATGACAGTACGTTTATCTCGAATCACGAACCAAATGAGGAAAAGGATGAAAAAATGGTTAGGTACATTTACTCTTTAAACACTTCTCCTAATAAAACAACAGTGTTTGCATTTAGAGGATCGGAAACAATAAGAGCTAAAATTATATTAGAAGGAAAACCTATTGAACAGGTCAACTGCTTTAATTACTTCGGTTGTAACATATCATATTTGAAAAACGAAGACTTTACAAATAAAACAAATAAATTCAATTACATATGAGGTACAATAAGATGTTTAAAGACTACGCGGAAAGAAATCAAACTTAAATTTTACAAAGTGGTAGAGGTTCCTATGTTGATGTATGGTGCAGAATTTTGGGTTCTAAATAAGAAAGATGAACGCAGAATAGAAGCTGCGGAAATGAAATTTTTGAGAGGTGTGGCTGGATATACTTTATGGGATAGGAAAAGAAATGATGACATTCGAAAAGAACTCAAAATATTCAAATTAACAGAAAAAAATTTGTCAATATAGGAACGATTGGATGTAGAACGGCTGGAAGATGACCGCATTCCAAAATTAATTTTAAATTATAAGCCGAAAGGTATAAGGAATGTTAGCAGACCGAGAAGGAGATGAATACAACAGTTGTAATTCATGAGATCGGAACGAGCCAGTCACGGCTCAAGCCCTGAAGCTGATGACGATTTTCTTGAATGATTGCCATTTAAGGATACCGTTACACAAAATTTTCAAATATTGGACCAATAGTTTCCATTTTTTGCACACACATTATTTGACACAAATAGTTTCATACACATTTTCATCTCAATTATTAGATAGGGTAAAGGTTGGTAATATTGTGATATGTGTAATACTGTGATAATTTTTTTTGAGAATTTATTACAATTTTACTGAGCGAGATGAAAGTCGGTTTTTATGTCAACGTATTAAGGGAATGTTCGTGGACAAGTTTCTGCACAAAACCGGTCCTTCTCTCACTCAGTAAAATTGTAATAAATTCTCAAAAAGAACTATCACAATATTACCAACCTTTACCCTATTCTGTATATTTTAAAGAAGTGTTTCACAAGGAAAAAAATCTTTCATCTCCTCATATAAAACTATTTTTAACTGAAATTTTGCTATTATGTTGAAGATCTGTTATTAATAATAATTGACATGGAAATTTTAAGTGTGCTCATTTGGTTTATCTAAAAAAAATGTTTACATTACTGTAGCTCAAATGCGAAAAATATTGCCACGACTATGCAAATTAACAAAAAATTCCTTCGTAATCCTTCAAGATGTCCATGAGAAATTTCATACAGTACAGAATGAGGGAGGTGCGGAAAAAATTTTAAATAGTTAGCTCAAAACTTATAGAAGGAGATAGGTTTTGAACATTGCAAAAGTGCTGAAACTAAAAGCCAAGAAAAATGGAGTTAAACAACAGAGACTGCAGGGGATTTAAATCGCGCACATCTTTAAAAATGGATGCCGAAACAAATGTTTTAAGGGGTGCATGTCTCTGAAATTTTGCGGGGAGCATTTCTAAACATCAATATATTTTTAAAAATAAAAACAAAATATTTATATTTTTAGTGAAAAAGTCATTATTTCACTTTAGTGTATCTTAAAATACGTTTTTGCACGATCGTTTTCTTTTTGTTGTATTTACAGCTATTGTTGTTATGCGTTGAAAGTAAAGGCCCATTCACATTGAAAATTAAATATAACCGTAACATAAACACAAAAGTTTGCGCCCAGGCTACCAAATGGTATCATTCACAATGATTCACATAAGCATTGACATAAACATTACCGTAAGACGTTAACATGAAAGTTTGCAAACTCCAAACTTTCATGCTTATGCTTACGTGATTTGCAAACAACACAATCGCAGAGCGCCGAAGTATACGACAGAATATGAGGAAATGGCATCGTTGTTATGTTTCCATGGTTACCAAGGATGTTTGATGTTATGTTTATGTTCCTATCGTGAATGATGGTATGATTTCTTGATGTTACCGTAACGTTTACATTCTTAAGTTAACGCTTACGTTATGTTTAATTTTCATTGTGAATAAGCCTTTAGAATTCCCATACAGAAACTTGTTGCTAGAAAAACCTTTCTTCATAACAGAAAACTATACTGAAATAGATCCATTACAGTGCACTTATTGTTACTTAGTTACCATTACAGTGCAGTTTAGCGAAGGCTTTGGAATAATATTGCTCTAAATTTTCAATGTAAAATATATTATATTTGCAATTTTTATAAATATGATCGTGCAAAAAAATGTTGTACAATATACGTTTTTCAAACATTTCCTCGACTTTGTAAAAAGCATTTCCCAACCTTGTATCGTAATATACCTAGGTACTATTACAAACAAAATTATTTATTACACACCAGGATAAGAAGATACGTTTTCCTTCTCTTTATTGCATATAAAAACGTTTTCATTCATTCGATTATGAGAAAAGGTCGTCGATTACAATGACGACGAGATTGAGAAATTGATAGAAAGCATAGACAACAGAATTTACGACACAGCTATGCAGAATCTTGATTCCGGTTTCAACAAATGACATCATAATGAAGTATAAAGTTTTACGATCAGTTCTCGTAGCTGCATAAAATTTAATAAAGAACTGTTAACCTTTTTAACGTCTTGGTTCTCTCAAACTCAGTATAGCATTTTGCTGAAGACTTGGAAGCTGTTTTATTTCGTAATATGTGGATTTGCTTACTTCAAAGTATTCTTATTCCAGAGTAAGCCTATAAGTTTTTCTAATCTCGGTTTATCAACAGCAGCTTTCTAGTTTTCAATACTTCATCTACATTTAAGAAAGTTTCTTTATATCTCTCACTCTCTCTTTCTCTCCCTCTCTCTCATCTTGTCATTACGTTTTCAATAGAAATAAAAGCAAGACACAATATTCCCAACAAGATGCTTTGGCACGCAGTGTCTGCTGAATGTTGATGCGAATATTCCAAGAGAGTTTTCATGCAAATTGCAAAAACATTGCTACTTTCCCACGCTACAGTTTTGCTGTTATAGATTCTTATTACTCGAACAACAGTTCGTACTCACGGAAAGTATTCTCACTTTTAAATTTTTCCTTCAAATTTTTATTCCTCAGTGTTTAATATAGCGCAGTGGTCGTCAGCACCCGCTGAAATGTGCAAAGGGTACGCGGTGCTGCTCCGTGTGCACTGTCGTGCAACATGGAGAGATAGAGAGCATACCCGCTAGCAGCTAAGGAGTGCACCCTAGTGCATTGTTTTCCGCGTAAGAGAGACTAGCCCCAGCATGCTCTGTGCTGACGACCCCTGATATAGCGTGACATTTACATATTATAAGAGAGATAGCACGATGGTGTTAACAGTGACAAACAAATATGAAAATGTACAAACATCTTCACCATAAATGTAATCCTAAAGGCAAACACAGAATTATCAACCTTAGATTTATTAAACTCGCGGGAAACAGAGAGACAGAGCATTCTGCTATCTCTGATGTTCAGCTCTAGGTATATTGTTCGAGCCGCCTATTCTCTGAGATTATTGTATACTTATTGATACTAAGGTAATTGTAAAAAAAAAACCTTCTTCTTCTTCTTCCCTTCACGTTTTAGGCAATATGGCATGTTACGATCTCACAGTTGAATTTTCAATCCAGCGCTTCTTTGGACGACCGAGAAATTTCTCCCCGTTTGGACGATAGTGGAGCATAACTTTTGGGATTCGATTCTATCTCTAAGACTATATTTAATGAAAAAACTATGAGTGAACGTAAAAAACTCGAATGGATACTTAAATTAACATTTAAACCAGACTTGGAAGGAAATAATTTTTTTCCTAAATAATGTATATAGATTAAATATACTTTTTATAACCAAATATCTCTTCGTGAACTAGAGGTGACGAGAGCAAATCTGCGAAGTTATTGTTCTTTCATGGATGAGGATATGGTCATCGCTTTATAGAATTTTAGCCGTGTTTTTTTTATAGATATTACTGATTTCAGGGTACGTTTTATCGTTCCTAACATAGAATTTTATTTATTTACTTATCTTTTTAGGTGTGTCGCAGTTTTCAACATAAATAATTATAATTTACGTTAGAACAATCATGTCAATCCAAACTGCGTAAAACTATACAGGGGTTTCATTTCAAAACTTCCCAGTTCAAATAACTAATTATTTAAATTGAATTCAATTTAAACAAAAAAACATGTTAATTCAGATATTGAGAGGGAAGTCTGAAACCAGGCTTAATTGCATTTTAGATTTCACCTCCACCCCAAGCTACCCCATTTTTAAATTTCAAAAATTTTATACTTAAATATGACAGAGCATTAAATTGTTTATACACCTCATTTATTTGTTTTCGCATCTTTTTGTTTTATATCGTCGCCTGGCAACCTGTATTTTTTGTTATTATCATTTGATTGTAGGATGAAAACACACCTTAATTTGTGTAATTTCCTAAACTTAATCAATAAGGATTATTTATGTTCTCTATTGAAGGGTATACACCGTTTCAAAATAATTTAATACACAAACACAACTATTACATGAAATGCACAATAAGTTTTTGTAGCTTTATTCTCTTCAGCTCTAATCAGGAATAACAATAATTCAGGTTGCCAGGCGAAGATAGAAAACAAAAGATGCGAAAACAAATGAATGAGGTGAGTAAACAATAAATTCAAGTATAAGAATATAGGGGGTGCCATTTGAAATTTCAAGGTGGGGGTGGCTGAGGGTTAAAGTGAAATCTAAAATGCAATTAAACCTGGTTTCAGATTTCCCCCTCAATATCTAAATTGGGGTGATTTTTTTTTTTGTTTAAATGGAATTATATTTAAATAATTAGTTGTTTTGACTGGGAAGTTTTGAAATGAAAGCCCTATAGCCTATGTTTTGACAATTCATACAAGTTAATACAATAAGAAAAATATTTCTAGCTTTAGTTCAAGCAGTTATACTGTATGAAATAATAGAATGGGGCGGGAAAACACAATCTTCACTTCTCAGATTACTTATTTTACAAATAAAGAATATTAATTAAAATAGG
Source organism: Periplaneta americana (assembly GCF_040183065.1). Taxonomy (NCBI): domain Eukaryota; kingdom Metazoa; phylum Arthropoda; class Insecta; order Blattodea; family Blattidae; genus Periplaneta; species Periplaneta americana. The sequence continues at coordinate 93,612,178 of NC_091131.1, read as the reverse complement.
TTTGAAAAGAAAGCTCATATATAAAAAATTTTATGTATTGGACATCAAAAAAACTTATATATGGAGTAACGGTTAGCTCATCTGACCGTGAAACAAGTGGGTCCGGGTTCAAATCCTGGTTGGGAAAAGTTATCTGGTTGAGATTTTTCCCGGGGTTTTCCCTGAACCCATAAGAGCAAATGCTGGGTAACTTTCGGCGCTGAACTTTGGACTCATTTCGCCGGCATTATCACCTTCATTTCACTCAGACGCTGGATAACCATTACAGCTGAACACTGTGCCCATTTTCTACTTCAGAAAATAAAAATTCACTTTCCCACAGAGGATTCGAATGAGACCCTGAGCGTTGTTTACTAACTACTGTATCACTCGAATGCTAGCTATACTGTAACTGACTTAGAAAATCTCTGCTGATGATTACGTATTTCAGTTCGCTTTTTAAGTACTGCAATGGAGATTTGTCTATCAGAGACTTCAGAAAAACAAATGCAAACGAATGCCAATCTCTGATTCAGAAATATGTACTGTAAAAGGACGGATCGACAGACAATCGGACGTAGAGTTAGGGGAAGAGAATGGTTTTAATAGGTGAAAATCAAAGAACTTAAAAAAAAAGAACACTGTTTTAAAATGCACTTTGAAATGAGAGAAATGTATTACATAAAATGCAATGCGCATTTATGCCTCTGTCAGCTGCTACGACACTACTTTTAAAGCTATGATGCACAGGGTTTTCCAGTAGAAAGAATCGTTAAATATGATGAAAAACCAGTAAATTTTCAAGAAGATAAAAAATTTACTTTAAAATAATCTTTGATGTATGAAAAATACATTACATAAAATGTAATGCCCATTTATGGCCCTGTCAGCTATTGTAAAGCTATTCTAAAGCTCCGGTGCACAGGATTTTTAAATTACACTAAACTTTGATTGTAATTTTCCTAATTTAAACTGTTTGCTTTACTTTCTTTCTTTCTCTTTCTTTCTTTCTTTCTTTCTTTCTTTCTTTCTTTCTTTCTCCCAGTTTAACCTCTCCCTTCTAGGTACATTTACACGACCCACGCCACCCGGGCCTTACAGGGCCGCGACCTGTCGGGAGAGGAATTACTCTATGGATAACATACATACTTTTTTGACCACACAAGGACATGGAGGGCCTCCCCGGCTGAGGGATCAGCTCAATGCCAGGGCCACCTCCGATACAACACAAACATTTAAGACATTACACATCATTCACTCACACATATGAAAGGATTAAGGGAAGGATCGCCGTCCATGGCCGGACTTTCAAGAGGTACAATACCGGCATTTGCCTGGAAATAACTGAGGAAACCATGAAAAACCTCAGTTAGGATTGCCGGCCCCTGGGATCGAACCCCTCTACCACTCCGCTAGCCCGCTCGGTGTTTGTTTTACTGTCATACAAATAGTTATATATCTTCGGAATTATTAATGCCACAAGCATGATATTTGGGGCACACATTCTTTAGGTCATTAAGCAACTTTTTCCTGTAATAGAAATTTGTTATTTTGTTGCATTTGAAAAATAACCTTTCAAATTTCTGTAAAAGACCTCTAGAATTTATCCTTAAAATGTAATCGTTTATCTCAAAATTTTGAAAGTTAATATCAAAAATAACTCTAATTGAGGTTCTGGCTGATATGTACATCTATTATCAGGCAGTACATTTCACTTTACGATATGTGTCAGAGGAGGAACAATTGTTTGTATGCATTTGAAATTTGATTAGTGTAATATGTAGCTAATCGGCGATGTACGCAGTGGAGAGGAAAAGAAACTGGCCATCTTACCCCATTATCTCCTGGCCTACTTGCCTCGTAAATGGTGCCTGTTGGTATAACTTGTGAGGTTCAGACCTGTCTTCGGACAGTTGACTAAACAATATAAAAAATATGCTACAGATATTTTAAATAATGTGTTTTGAAGAATACAATGCCAAATATATTTTGAATTTCTCTTTAAAAAATCGCTGAAACATGTCCATTTTAGTAAGTTAGTATTTGTATTTTTTTATTTCAAAACTTGGACTCCAATTTTTTTAATTAATCTCCAATTTAAGTTGTTGCAGCAATAATATTTTTACTTACAAAAAATGGAAAATGTTCACCAATTAGGAAAAAAGTTAAAATTATAGGCCTACCATCCTCTCTCCTGAATTTATTTTCAGTTTTTGCTTTACGTAATGTACAGTAATAAGGAATTTGTCAGACCTGCAGTAGAGAGCAATCAAAGATGAACATCGTGAACGAAAAGTAGCTATTTATGTAACAAGTTGCGAAATGATAGCGTTTCAAGCACGAGAAGTGAATATTATACACCGACCCCGAAGAGGAGGTGGACAACACGGAGAGTGCTTAACATGCTAGTTTCGCACGTGTTTCATACAAGATCTTTAGACAGCCTCTCGAGGATCCCTAATGTACTTACATGTTAAAGACAACAAAATTGTTATTCGTTCTCTCGCAATGGCAAAATTCTGATGTTAAAGACGAAAGAGTATTACATTCGTACTGAAAGAGATAGTTTTCATGACCTTCGGATAGCCTATGTAGTAGGAAGTAGGCTATGGTGATTGTTTTGCTGGTTATAAATAAATAAATAAATAAATAAATAAATAAATAAATAAATAAATAAATGTCAGTAAGTAAGTAACTAAGTAAGTAAATAAGTAAATAAATAAATAAATCAATCAATAAGTGAATAAATAAATAAATAAGTGAATGAATGGATGAATGAATAAATGAATGAATAAATAAGTAAGTCAGTAAGTAAGTAACTAAGCAAGTAAATAAGTAAGTAAATAAGTAAATAAATAAATAAAATAAATAAATAAATAAAATAAATAAGTAAATAAGTAACTAAGTAAATAAATAAATAGATGGAATTTATGTTTTCAATATTTCTAATTAGCGTGCTTAAAAGTACTTTTAGGCACGGCAATTCACTTTTAATCACGTTAATTTATGGATGCGGAAATTAATGACTTTTTTATACTAAAATGAGAATCGAAAAGTCATTATGAAATGACTGTTTAAAAATAATATTTATACCACTTAAACATCAAAATGTTATATGAAGCCTCGTTTTACATAAAATATGACGTCAGAATTGTTTGTGTCAGATATAGTACTCTTCGTTAAAACAAGAACTTCTTCTCAGTCATAACTCATCATTACGTATGAAACGGTTACCTGCGTCATCGCGAAGTTTGTTTTACGCAACTTTTCTATTTTTGGATTAACGACAAGTAATTACGACTCTTAATGTGAAGATGTTAAAAAGTTTCAAGTCTTAAAACTTGGAAACATCTCTTTCCTTTTAATAACTTTCACGAAATCGAGAGCATCATTCTGCGTACGCCTATAACACACTTATTTTTAACGTTCCTCTTAAACCAGAAGGGCTGTTCGTAAATTGTGAGGTTAACACATCAATAGTTAAATTACGATGAAATGATAAAAACAGTTGAAAACGAATTACTCAGAACAGTCGTGTCATAAAAAATTATAACATTCCTGAAGAAATAAACACACAAACCCATAATTGAGAAGAAAAAAATGAATGGTTCAAGAAAACGCTTCGTTTCAAGTATAGGCTACAGATTGGAAGTGATATAACCCTGCAGATTTTTCATAGCGAATAGCTCATGTTACATGTATCAAAAAAGTTTAATACAATATTGGTGGAAAATCTATAGTTTTCTGAGAAAAAGCTGTGTTTATTTCAATGTTTTACACCCTCTTATTCGGTAACTACTGCGAGAAGGATCGTGATTTTTGTCCTTATCGAGAGAAAATCTAATAAATAATAATTTATCCCTCTGGCGTATTTCAATAATCTGGACGGTTTTCGTGCAGATTTAATTTAAAAACCACTAACTTCAAGCCACTGAACAATGCGAGCAGATTGCAACGTCGTAACCATGGAATAATAGCCCATGAACTGGGATAAATGGCTAACAGTTTGGAGCTCACATTATTGCTTATGCACTGTTCAAATACCGCGTGCATAATTTTAAAGTGAAACTTTAAGCATTTGGAATTTAAGAAATCTCGTTACACATTCGGTAATACGGTTTTATAGTAGGTCTTGGATGACTGAAATTATGAAGTATTCAAAACAAAATTGTTTCGAATGCAACCAGCCATGATGAAACATGAAGAAGAAACAAACGAATGTGAAGTCATAATGAAATAATTTTTTTTTTCGTATATTAATGAGGATGATTAATAAATGCGGGGAGTATAAAGACATAGTGTGATTCTAAAGTACTGCACTTAACTGTAATATTAATTTCCAAATCAATCCAATTCTCTGTAATGATACATTGTTCATTACAATAATTTCAAATAATTAATTGATTTTGCTTTTTGTGTCTAGACACTACGCCTCATGGAATTACGAAGCAATTATGAAATAATTAACGAGAAAACTCCTCCTTATTATATTTAAATGCGGGAGTATGAAGACAAAAATAAAATGGAATATCAGAATTGTATTTCGTCTCAAACATCCTTATAATACCTACCATGCTCATAATAACAATCGCGAACAGCATAACCGTTTCATACAATTGCACGGATTCGATTACTCTCCTGCATCTGTCTGTCCGTCCATCCATCCATCCATCCATCGTACAGCGAAGGAAATGAAAATCTATAATAGCTATATGTTTGATCCGTTACAAAGAGCTATTTTCCAGTACTTGGTTATATCCTAAATGGCGTAGATGAGTTCTAATGATAGACAAATAAATTTCTAATTTCCCTACTTGTTCTAACAATGGATCTCATACGTAACTCCTAACCTTACAGTGATTCATCGCTTGTAGAGAGATCAATTCATAATTTTATTTTAGTGCGATGTTGTGGATGTATTTGCGAAAAAAACATGGGAATGGCCATTTTAACACGTCTTACAGAGTTTTTATTGCGCGAATAAGTATCCACTACAAAATTCTATGTACAATACTGTGATTGACCAATGCGTTAAAATGAAGACAGTACTGAGTCGACATGCCCAATTTTGCTGTAAAAGTCACCCAGCTTATGCGAGAGAAGATAACTTAAGTGTTGATAACTTCTTGCATCGATGTTTGCTGTACCCGCTCCCAAATTATAAATTTGATGTAGCCTACCTATACAACATTGTCATACACAGTAGTAGCTGCTGTTAGCTGTGCTCCATTCTTCTATTTTTAAGTAATATATTCAACACCATCAATTGAGAGGTATCTCGTCGATTAAATTAATGATAACAAGGTGGTAGTTCGGAGAGACGAGAATTCTGTGAATCACAATGGAATGCTTGACATTTATTTTGGAAATGGTGAAAGCCTCGGTAAAAACCCAACCATGTAGTTCAGCCCAATCGCAATCTAAACCCAAGCCAAAGCAAATACTCGGAGCACGTGTACCGCTCGATAACCCTTAGACTATGCGGGCGCCGTTCCTCTACTTCAGGTTGAAAAACAGCTCTTACATTGGTAAATTCCGTCGGCCTTCAGCTGCAATAGATCAAAAGCGACTGCCGAGGAAATAGTGTATACATTTCCCCTAGATCGAGTGTAAGCAGGTTTTTTTTTTCCGTGTTGAGTATAGATAGATGACACAAGCTGAAGGGACTCCAAGGTTAGTGCACTGGTATACAGCTGACTTTCATTCAGTGCAATTCAGTTTAGTTCGTAAAAATACAATATACATTATATCAGCGAATCTTCGTTTATTATAAGTATATTACGAAGAAATCGAACAAAAGTGTCTTTATTTCCTGCAATAGACAAACCTAGCACTTATTATAAAGTAATCCAATAAATTACGTCTGTAATGCAGTTTATAAGCAGCTATTCTTTATTGCTGAGGGGGTTACATACTCACATGCTGAATCATCAATTTGGCTGTTATTTTCCTAAGTCACTCTTCGAAAGGCGCCGTATCAAAAGAGAGATTAAAATTTCAATAATTACGCGGAGGCGGGAACCCCGAAAGTAGACAACAGTTGCGTGCGGCAGACCTAGTTGTGAAAACATCAGTTGCACGCGGACATTGTCGCAGGTGTGGCAAAGGTTGGCGAAACTTAATTTGCTCGTCTTGTTCCTTGTTCTAACGGTCATCGTTTTCGTGTGTAGTTCATTCAATATGGATCATAACATATTTTAAGCGAGAAAGGGTAAAATTTTATACTAATGAATGATTATAAATTTCAAACTGATCTAGAAACGAAGGCATAAGAATCAACACATCCACATATTTACGATTTTGTTAACGCTTTCATTGAAACACAAACGAGTTTATGTTAAAATGAATGACAGAGATAATGTTTCTAGGGTCAGCGCAAACAATACATTGAAGAGCTCATTTCTCAATATAACTTATATTAAGCAAGGAAATGTCAGTAAACTATATTTTCTATAGAGAATCTGTTATTATTAGAGCCCGTATTCCACGATGTGTACATATTTTAGAGCCAAAATCATCATTATAATCTACAAAAAATTACAATTAAATCCAATTTCATAATAAAATTTCAAATAATAATTTAAAAAAAGGTAATTTTCATTAGTTTTAATAATTTAACAAAAATATTGGTCTTGTAAACTAAATATAAGGAACACCTTTTAAAACTTCAGAAATAAGACTACATCTTTTCATTAATTCCCAAAACTAATATTTTAAAATAACTACAAGAAAAGAAATAATTTCTATTTCAAAACTACCCTTCAACAACTCCAAATAATAAATATAATTTCATCTTCCAAAATGTAATATTCATGAAATTACTATTAACAAACAAACATCCCCAATAAGATTAGCTACCTATAAACTGGAATGAAGTTGCCTGATTCGAAGTATATGTGACGTCACAGCGCAGGTACAGATACGTTCGTATACAAAATAGTTACGCATCTTCTGCTCTCTTCCTCCAGAAAGTCAAAATCGAGACGCAGTCATAAAGTAGTCTTATCTATCACTGCTCTTACTAGTCGTATTATTTAAATAAATACATCTTTGTGGCTGATTGAAGGTTCATTGCAGAAGTAAACTGCCTTGGGTAAGACGCTCAAACGTGTAATATTGTAGAGCATAGTTGAGGATATTTGAGCTAATATTTTCACTGTCAATATAGACAATATTACATATACATTATGTAAAATAAAGTAAAAGTGACAAAAACAGTGCACTGAAAGACACTGCAATACCAAAAGGCACAGAAAGTGTGTTGAACGTAATCCAAAAGAATCGGTTCCATCAAAATCTGAAAATTATCAAGATATTAACTCCAGATTTAGCATGGATTTGTGTAGCCTTCCATACGTTTACTGTTAACATTCCAATTAATAAATTAAATAATCTACATTTTAGGGAATTTATAGAAAAGTACATAGAAAATTAATGGGTTTTCAGTGATTAGCGGAATATGCAATATCCTAATGAAACACGAAAACATATCAGACAATATGAATAACGTCATATGCTATTGAAAGAATTTCCTGTAATATAAAATCATTTCTAGTGACATCCGCATATGATCAAGCTCCGCAACTTACGAATGCACGTTATTATTCACTGCAAAGATCACGACGAAAATGAACATCATGATATGTTTACTAGTATAGCTCCAAAATGTCGAGAGTTGATTGTACTCCACGAACACGCAGTGAGACGTGTTTGTTTATATCTTTATCCGTTGTTCGGCGTACTATATACCCACTGTGTCTTTAACTTCAGTCTTTAGGTAGCTGAAATACGGTGCCTAGTTATTATTGTAACAAAAAGTAATACATTTTAACATTACTAACAATCTTCATGTTGTCTATACATACATTTTTAATTTCTTGACAAGAACTTCGAACACCTTGACGAGTATGAAATTACGAGCACGATAAATAGGATTTTTAACCATACCTTTCGATAGTATACTGTGCATAGAGAGTCTTAAGTCTATAAAAAGAGAAGGGAAAAGCTGCAGCGCTCAGCTGATGTATAAAGAAAATTAACCGCCGCGCGCAACTGACGTATGCCCAAACCTGATCCCCGCGCGCAATTGATACATTCATATTAGATACAAATTTATAGCAACTGATGAGAAATCTACTTCCAGGTGTACACCCGTTACAATAATGAAATTAAAGTAACCAGAAGTAACACTTTAAAAACGAGGAACATCTGTAAACAACTGTCTTTTTTGGGAAACAGTGAAAATCCGTCTGACATTAATGAATACTTTGTGGTATTGTGGAGGGAATAAATAAATGAAAAAGTATAATACTACGATCTACAAATATTTCTTCCTAAGGCTATGGAAGACATGCAACCTATCAACAATAAATATTTTTACATCTTGGTGTATGCGTTCACCTTTAAAAATTCGATAACGTGTTGGCATGTTTGTTAAAGTATAAACTTCGACCTTTGATAGAGTATAACAGTATTAAAAAGAATGATGGATGACTTGGACAAGTGCGCGGTGCGTGATGGAAGCAATATGCTTGTTACTTTGGTAATTCATGAATCCATTCAACTTGACAAAAACGGATCCGTGATATATCCTTCTGTAATAAATCATAGTCAGTTATTCAATATGTATTAATATTTTGACGCCCTTTTTTTTACCAAACGCATCACAATACGGTGACAATATTTATAAGCAATAGTAGCAAGGATTTTCTCGTAAGCCAATGTTATGCGATGAAAACAAACTTCAACCTGCTCTCATTTATGAATGTAACTGACATTAGAGAATATCAAAACGGATTTAATTTTTTCTCCATATTGTTTTATGTATTCAGCCTATGTTCTTAAATTATCGGACGGATTTGTTTGTATTCAAGGTAATAATCAGAATAATCTATGGCGCTAAAACCGGACCATAACTGAACTACAAAAACATAGAATAAAAGTTAAATAAATGTAATTTCTAAAATCAATAGCTGGTGTAGAAAGTAACAGACTGTATTAGGAGAGCAGAAATCAGAGATTCGAGTAGACTAAGGATTTTCAACCTGGTTGGCAAGCTATCCGAATTTCAGAGAGGAACTGGTTGACGCATGTTGAAAGAATGGAAGTCAACATAATTGTAAAACATCTACAAATACAAACTTAAAGAAAAAAATAAATAAATAAATGGAGATCAAACGAAACCTTGGAATGACCACTTTCAATATTGCACAGCATTTAACTATTAAGATAAAGATAAAGATAGCCTATTGTGTCCCATGAAGGGCAAAGGCCTCCATAAATAAGGGAAAGCTCTATTTTCCTAACGTGATGAGCTAGTTAACGTTAGACGTGATACTTAAGTCTAGCAACTTGAATTTCTTTAACAATAATTCTCTCACTGCCTTTCACAACTTCCTGTCTATGCACAAATGTCTCTCGAGTAGTTTCCACTTTCTTCTGTCTCTTGCCTCTCTGGACCATTGTTGACCTGCCTGTTCTTTGAAGAAGTCTGCCCATCTGCGCCGAGGTCTACCTGGAAGTCTCCTTCCTATGCGGGGGTCCCACATGGTAGCCCGGTATGTCCATCTGTCGCCTGGTAGCCTGGCCACGTGTCCACCCCATTTCCATTTGGATGTAATGGCTGCATGTGTGATGTCCTATGTATCTGCTAGTTGGTACAGTGTCGCACTTGGGATTTTCTCCTTCAGTTATACGCCCATAATTTTGCGCATCATTTTCCTTTGAAACGTTTGTAGTTTGATCCTGTGTTTCCCTGTTAGCGATCATGTTTGGCACCCATAAAGTATATATTTAACTGTTAGGAGGATAAATCTTTGGAGAAGGAAAAATCTGTAATAAGCTAACCAGGGGTCGGCAACCTACGGCCCGCGGGCCACATACGGCCCACAATGTACTTCTATCCGGCCCTCTGACGAAAGGCAAAAAGTATAAAAATAATATATTAAAAAAATTAACTACATTTTCTTTCAACTTCGAAATAAATTCTTATTTTGGGAAACCTAACAGCTTCCGCTACAATTGATTAGTACGAGAGGCATACTCCCTCTCTCTTATATACTGTATTAAAATTAACTATTAAAATTGAAATGTTTTCAGACGTAAAATCATTCGAATTGAAACTCCAACTCCTTGCTAAACAGTTGAATGAAGAACATTTTTTTCCGTTTTCCTTACTGCAAGCGTATTTCACAAGAAGAAAGTATCACAGTTCCGCAAGAAAGATTTTAGGAAATGCTAGAGTTGTTGCAGAAGGAATTTCATGCAAAATTTCAGGATTTTGATAATATTCCAATGAAATTCGCTTATTTCAGAACACATTTGCCATTGAAATAGAGAGGAGTATATGAAATGCACCAACTTGAACTCATTGACATGACGAAATGAAAGAAATATTTCATTCAAATACCAGGGCACAATTTTACAAAATTCTTTCAGATACACAGTTTCCTAACATATAAACTTTCAGCTAAAATGTTGACAGTTTCGGAAGCACTTATATAATGTGAGCAGACGTTTTCAAGGAAGAAATATGTAAAATCAAAATTTCGCTCAACAGTAACTGATGATCATTTGCATCACTGTTTACGTATATCAGTCACCAACTTCGAAAAAGATATCAATTTTCTTGCATCTAAAATTCAGCTGCAATATTCTCATTCAGTGTAAGACGTAAATTGTAATGTCAGATTTTCGTTTGTACAATTGAAGCACATGTTGTTTTGAGACTTTGAATTTATAGGTCTACCAAAGTTACAAATACTAATTTACATAATTTAGTTGCTATTTTGTTTAGTTATATTATTTCGTCAATTTTTTAATATGTAGGCCTAATAATTAAGTAATGAAGAGGGTAATTCTGTGTGTGTGTGTGTAATATTTGAATGATATTTATCATTCATTTAACTGGTAATCATGTCCGGCTCAGGTTTCCTCCACTTATCATTATGGATCACTCTTACAACCGACCCCTGAGCTAAACCATGGAGATGATGATAATGATGATGAGGAAGAAGAAGAAGATTAATATTTAAATATTTCTTGAATGTTAGGGCAAGTGCTCTATTTCAGCTAACAAAATAATGAATATAGTCAATTAAATGCTTCAAAACTCTCCCTAGTCTTGATTTTACTCAGGGCCGGTAGTTAAAACATTGTAGAATTGATATGTCTTGATCCTAATGAGTAATGGCATTTTATATTCAATTATGCTTATAGGGCATTTGATTTTGTCAACAATAGGTGTCATTTTTAATTTCTGTAGAATTTAGTTTCTTGTGGTCTAAACTCTAATGAATGAATGTATTTTTCTGAGAAGTCTCATTTATTCCTTCAACTAAAAATGACGCACATGCGAAACAATGATTTATATTAAAATTAAATAGCTTTTAAAAAAAATAGCAATGTACGCTCTACGGCAAAGAATCTACAAATACGGCAAGTTCCTTCTAAAGGAAAACACTAGGTGAATGACACAAAAGACAAGACATATCCGCCATGGAAAAAAAAAATAATGCCAATTTATTCGAATATGGTTAAAACAATTGTCTACTAGTTCTTGTACCTTTGCCACAAGAGGCTAGGTCAGAGGATGGACGGGTTCACTGATAGTAATTATATCGTCGAATGTTACATGAAGTTCGTCCATAGAATACCTGGCTGTAAGTGCTGCTGCAGAATCCGGCTTGACAGGCAACGTGCTTTTTCTTTATTTATTTACCTTTTCTGTCTGGGAAACTCTTAAAAGAAATAGTTTACAAATATAATCCACGTATCCTATAAGACTTGAAAAATAGTACCCAAGAAAATATGGCCTTTTCCTCTCTAAGGGGCATCAGTGAGTGATGCGCCACTTCTTAAACTGGTGCGACAAATTTTAGATACAAGAAGACTACAGTTTCAGCATCTACTTTCTTAATTTGTGTCACTAAATGGTGTTTCAGTGTTCTGGATTGTCGAATTACCGACACTGCGTGATGTATCGTCTATAGCAGTGGTATTAAACCTGTTTTCTACCCGTACCCCTAGAGACACTTTTTCACTCAAGCTTGTACCCCCAAAGTTGTTAATTCAAATTATACATAACTAGCTTATAATCTAAACTTAATTAAACTCAACGTTTTATCAATTTATTATTAAATCACTTTGTTTTAAACTATAAAAAGAGAACCCCATTATAAAAAGAGAACCCCATTACTATTTACTATATACAGGGTAATTCACGTGGATTTACCGTCCTTTACGGAGCTTAATTCCGAAGACATTCCGACCAAAAAATGTCATATAAACATGGGTCCTATTCTCAATATTTACAGAGTTACGTTTCGTTCTTGGAACGCATTGCTGTGAACGCGTGGTCTTGGTCAGCGTGCAGTCAGCAGTCAGCGCGAGCGCTATGGAAATCAAAGATAGCCGTATGCAGTTACGTAGAGCGACGAGTGCCGTTCACAAGCGTGCGGCCAAGTGTGCTCAAGCGGACGGCGACATTTTTTAAAATGTGTTGTAAACTCTTCAAGACTGTAAATTAGAATGCAAAATTGTACTGCAAATAATTAAGTTGGTGGAAGTGGTGTGATTTGTAATAAATGTTGTCATAAATGCGTAAGAATAATGTAATTTTCTTGTTAAAAATAGAAAAAGATGTCTGTACGAAGCAACTAAGGAGTTCACAGCACATTTTTAGTTTCATAATACTTCCCAATTAAGGAAATGATACTTCTGAATGGTTCATTTTCTATTTGTATTATTCTTTTACCTTCAAACTAAAGAAAAAAACGTATTTTACGAACAACTTTAAATTAGTGTAACTCTGAAAATATTGAGAATCGGAACTATGTTTATATGACATTTTTTTGCTCAAAATGTCTTCACAAATAAGCTCCGTAAAGGGCGGTAAATCCTCGTGGATGGATCATAATTATTATGATTAGAAACTGTGCAAATTAAGTCATTGTATGTCACTGTACGATGTTGTATGAGATAATTTCGTATACAGTAAATGTTTACGACAAATTATGGTGTCCTTGCTACTTATTTCACTATCTTGAAAATATGATTAAGGATCAATTGTTCATTACCTAAAAAAAAATCACAAAATAATGTCTTAAAGGTATAATATAGCCTATAGGCTCAAAACTTATTCACTCCAGGAATTTGCGTAAGGCTACGTCTTGTGTTACATGATAAATGAGAAACTATTTTGAACAAAACTGAATTTATTCATTTGTCAAAGCAAACACAGATTTATGATAGCTGAAATAACTATGTAATTTTATAAATAATCTTCAATAAATTTCTTACTAATGAGCAAAAATGTAAGCGAGTTATTCGGTGTAATTTAAAATCAATGTAATTTCATTTCTCGGAGAAAACGTATTGGCATTTCAAAAGTAATTTCTATATTTCAGCCTACTATTAACTAGGTACTACTTTAAAAACTTTATTTCCTTACTGCTTTTTTACATATGCACATTTAAGACTCCCCACAGATTTCTGTATTAAAAAAGAGTAATTAGAGATAATTTTAATCCAATTCATTGTACTGCAGAATATCGACTTGGCTGTTAGTATCTAAACTGTGGTTGAGTATCGCACGGTTCAATTATTATTTTTTATTATTATTTTTTTTTAACAGACGAAGAAGAGACATTTGAGCTAAGACAAATTGCAGTGATGCATCTTAATACCTGGAAGTGAAATGTTTATGAAGCAGCATTTCAGATGTTGAAAGAAAATAATATTCCTTACCTTTTGATCGGAGTTTCAGTATGCGACAGCGTTGCTAGGGTATTTCATCTGAGAACTGACGGTTACATAATGAACCGTAATGACGTGGTATCCCCATAACGACATTTCTCCGCCTGAGAATAAGAAAAGCACACGTTATTATGAAGATCACAAACTATCTCCTAAGTTCTATGTATGTTGTAAAAATTTTAATATTTATCATGTTACGAATTTATGTGTTTGTTCTTTCAATTTCTACCGGGGGGGAGGAAGAAAAGAGTTTCGACTGCACTATTATAGTCGCTTTTTAGTTAGCTATTTAACGACGCTGTATCAACTAATAGGTTATTTAGCATCGAATTGGTGATAGCGAGATGGTATTTGGCGAGATAAGGTCGAGGATTTACCATAGATTACCTGACATTCGTCTTATTGTTGGGGAAAATCTCCATCAAACCTAACCAGGTAATTAGCCCAAGTAGAAATCAAACCCACGCCCGAGTGGAGCTCCGGAACAGCAGGCAAAGGCGCTATCGCCTGAGCTACACCGGTGGCTACTATGGTTGTTGACAAATCTTATAAAGTTCCACGTGTCACATCATTCTCTATTTCCTAAGTACATAATATTTTATATAGGCCTATCCAATAGTCATTTTTAGAAATATACAATCCATTCATTTGTAACCTTATCTTCTATAAATAATAATAATAATAACAATAATAATAACAATAGCAATAATTATGAAGCTTCATTAAATTGTGATGTCTTATGAACCTCAAATATAGATCCATTATTAAAAAGTCATATTTCATGTACCGAATATCATATCCAGGCTTCGGTCCTGGACACAGAAACGCATGAAGTTCAGAATGCACGGACATAGTGTTGTGTTGGTCGAGTGGAGTGGGAGATGGAGCGCGCCGTTACTTTGTGTCTCAACATGTAAACAGTCCGCCATAGTACGGTACAAAATATATTTCATCCTGCACAGATGCAGTATATACAGTACATTCCTAGTGTAGACAATAAATGTCTACCATTAAAATATTAACGTGAGTTGTAACCTTCAATCAGGTGTCCCTACGCCGAAGCCTGTTACACGTAGGCTACTGCAGCCAAGCAGCAATAGGCCTACACACAACGGTAATGGACATTACGGACCCACCTGTGCTGTTGCAGTCACCTCTCCATATGTGTCATGACGTCATTTACACTCCGTGTACTCTAAACCTCGCTCTGGTTACTCTGTGCCCCTATGCCGAAGCCTGATCATATCCAAATGAATCTGCTGAATGTCACAAAACCATTCCATTCATATTAGCCTACATTTAATTCATTCCTGGAGACATACCAGTACTATTTCATTTTATTTACAATTTTCTCTTATGTAAAAAATTCTAACATTTAAGTCGTCCGTATTATTTATATTATGAAATTTTCTAAAAAAATCTCACAGTAGCGGGTAGCAGAACGGTCGACTAGCACCCAACTTGGAGGACCAGGGTTTAATCTATTGTGGTGGTAATCTGCAGAGAAAGGAGGAAGATTGGTGGTCAAATAGGATTTCGAGTTGGACACTTCCAGTTTGAAAGTGATTATACAGGGTGATTAAAAACCTCTGCGACAAACTCTGAGGGGTGATAGATCTAACAATAAGGAACCTTTTTGTTAAACAACCTATATCTTTTGACGCGTCGTTTCGAAGTTACAGTTAAAAATGTTTTTGTGCGGGCGTATATCAATGAATGTGAATGTGTGCACCCCTGTTTGTGTGGTGAGGGTGATATCTGTTTTGAAACTGTTGTTGGTACATGTGGAGAGCTCTTCTTCCGTTTCCTCGAGCCTCCCCATAACACATTACCATGTCGGCTAACTCGGGAAAAGTGTAGACATCCATTCTCAATTGATGATTAGAGCGAACTGAAAGAAACAGGTATTGAACATTAAACGTAAGCAAACAACAACCCTTCTAGTCTCTTACAAACATTTCAACAAACAAACAGAGGTGCACACATTCGCATGCATTGACATACGCCCGCGCAAAAAACATTTTCAACGGTAACTTCGAAACGACGCGTCAAAAGATATAGGTTGTTTAACGAAAAGGGTTCCTTATTGTTAGATCTATCACCCCTCATAGTTTGTCGCAGAGGTTTTGAATCACCCTATATATCACATGCGTCATTCCTCGATGAATTGACGTGCAGATAATGAATATGAACAAAATCCGTCCGATAGTTTTGAAGAAATCTCTCTTCACACACATATTGGTGGTATGCCAAAAGACACTTTCTGTATCAGGAAACGTCTGCTTTGTCTAAGTACGACAAATTCTATCACGATCTGGCGAGAAATCGAACCTGGCCACTTGGATCAAAGTTGAACGTACTAGTGCTGAGCTACAGAAGTAGTTCTCACAGATTCTGAACTTGAATCGGTATCTATTTTTTTTATAGATAACAAATTCAGCCTACAATAAACATCTATCTGCACCTTCATCAACCATAACATCATACTGAGCCATACTTAAGTAAGGCAATATTTGAACGTACGTAACATATAAGCTCAGCCATAACCGCTGCATGCACCGGGATAATGAAATTTGAATAACAAATATTTATTCCGGAATAAGAGCTAGAACAATGGCATTACCATATGCTCATGTAGTAAAACCTATGTAAAAAAGTTCCGCGCTGTATGCAATTATGGGCAGTGTTGGTTATGGCCATTTCCATACACCAGCAGAAAGTTTCTCGGTTAAAAATAGACAGCAATTATCTTTCTCTACATTGCGCGAGTTAACCCCAGCTTTAAAGCTACGGGTTTTGCTTTTATGAAGTTGAATGCGAGCAATAATTATGCGCACATATGACACAGGCACTGAATTTAGTGTAATATTCACAAAACCGTGTGTCTGTGTACAATTAAGCTGTGATTTTAAAACTGTGATGAACTTCTCTTGTCTCTCCTCGCGTTTAAAATGGAATCTTGCTTTGCACCACGTAATTCTTACCAAACGAATAACGAACTTCACTGTGTTGTCTTACAAACCCTAGGGACATGGAACTAAATTAGCAGTGTCGGTAAAATATTTTTCTATTTTCATACTCTCCCAGGATATATTCCGAACTTATATCTCGGATCCATCGACCTAGACAATGTATGGCTCCCACGGAACGTTGGAAGTGTATCTTAAATTATGGTTTATTTAACGACGCTCGCAACTGCCGAGGTTATATCAGCGTCGTCGGTGTGCCAGAATTTTGTCCCGCAGGAGTTCTTTTACATGCCAGAAAATCTACTGATATGAGCCTGTAGCATTTAAGCACACTTAAATACCATCGACCTGGGCCGAGATCGATCCCACAACCTTGAGCACAAAAGGCCAGCGCTATACCGACTCTGCTACCCAGGTCAGCAAGTGTATCTTAATTGTTGCATAGCCTACGGCCTGTGGTATAGGTAAAATAGTCATTATCGTTGTTGTTATCGTCATCGTCATTGTCATTATCATCATTATCATCAGCAGCAGCCGAAGTGGCCAAATATGGGTTAGGCTCAATAGATTTGATAAGTTCTTATAAAGGATTAAAGTGTTCAATCCAACGTTTTCCGGTCTACCAATAGTCCTTCTTCCTCTTGACTTAAAAAGTTAGGATTCTTTGTGGAATTCGGCAAGTTCCAGCCAATTTTTTTTTAGCTGTTTTGTCCTGTAATTTCAACATTTTCACTATGTCTAATGTCTGCGTTTCTCCTTTTGTCCAACACTTCTTAGGAATTTCATTTTCTCGTTTTCGATTCTTGATTCTTGGTTTCTTATTAATGTCCAAAATTCAGAACTATATTCGAATACCGGAACTGCCATACCTTATAAAATTTCAGTTGAATTTCTTTTTGTTATTTTATCTAAATTCTAATTGTTCCACATATGCAGGGTGTAAAGGGTATAAGTGCCATTATTTTAACTGATGATTATTCATGCCATAAGGAAGACTAGATCTATGGAGGAGGGAGTTTACAAGGCCTAGGCCTACACAGTACAGCTCAAGCGGATACAGACATACCGGCACAAAACAGATGCTCTATTCTAATGCAGCAAAAACAAACTATCTCATTAATAGAACTTTGAGGTAAATTTCCATTTTATTTAACAATATTGGCAATATTGTCCATTTTTTATTGTACATAGGCCTATAAAAATAAACAATAATGGTTTACTGCACAAAATCACACGAACTTTTTTTTTAAATGCGACATTTTAATCTCTCCCGCTTCCATAAAGCAGTACCATTTTTACAGAAATGTCTGTTTGTGTGATTTTCGAAACGAGGTAAGAGACTCCTATTTCTAATAATCGTTGAGAAACCGCTACAAAAGTTCGCCAATTAGGTAACGTTCATTGCGGAAAACATTGACTGTACATCTTTTTGCCTCACTTGAATTACGACGATATTCCTAAGCTGTGAATAACGTTGTAAGTTGTTTATCGAATACCTGGTACCGAACTGCCATCCGCACGGCAGTAGACCCATGGACAGGGAGCTTGAACTCAGCTGACATGTACTGTACGTCTGTGCAGAGTACTGCCTGCTGAACACGTTGCCACGTCTTTCACGCCAGAATATTAACAAATTTAAGCATGCATTTTTATTTAATTTCACGAAAACGTAATAGAACACACAAACATGTATTTAAACTAATATTAACTCTTTGCTAGATATACCTACTGATGTAATTGTTTTCGTAATTTTACTAACGATATAAGCAATATAACGCGAATAAAATAAGAGAAGAAATATTTTTTTCTGGGAAAACTATCAAGTTATGGCCCTATGTTGTATGGACATTTTCTGATCCTGTAGACCGTCCCCGACGACTGTGAAAAGGACGGCGCTTATACCCCTTACACCCTGCCTATAACAAAATTTACGTATCTTATTGTTAAAATCTTTATCATCTTCAAACATGGACATAATAGTATCCTTCAGTCATAGTTTTCTGGCCAAGGGTGGGTCTTTCACTGCAAACCCAGCGTTATTAAATCTTTCCTATTTTCTGCTTTCCTCTTAATCTCCGCATATTATGATCCATTTTATGTCTTAATGTCATCTATCATCTGATATCTTCTTCTGCCCCGAACTTTTCTCCCGTTCTCTATTCCTTGCAGTGCATCCTTCAGTAGGCAGTTTCTTCTCAGTCAGTAACTCAAACCAATTTCTTTTTCTCTTCCTGATCAGTTTGAGCATTATTCTTTCTTCACCCACTCCTTCCAACACAGCTTCATTTCTTATTCTCTCTGTCCATTTCACATGCTCCATCCTTCTTCATATCCACATTCTAAATGCTTCTAATAGTTTCTCTTCACTTCGTCGTAATGTTTCTGCCCATACAATTTCACACTCCACAGAATCCACTTCATTAGTCTCTTCCTCAGTTCTTTTTCCAGAAGTCCACAGAAGATGCTCCTTTTTTATTAAAAATTTCCTTTGTCATTCCTATCTTTTTTTTTTACTTCCTGGCAGTAGTTCATGTTGTTACTTATCGTACACCCAAAATATTTGAAGCTGTCCACTTGCTCTACTGCCTCATTTAGAATTCGCACGTTTACCTTCTTTATTTTTCTTCCGATAACCATGGTTTTCGTCTTGTTTGCGTTTATCTTCATCTCATACTGCTGACAGGTGTCATTTAGCTGCAGTAGCATATCACTTAGTATCGTCTCCTATTCTGCTAGATAGATGGATTTATTGAGTAATATTATACATACAGATCTTTATATTATCATAGTTTTCTCTAAAAGAACACACATATTAAAATGAAAATGGCACACAAATCAAATTATATAACAAATCCTAACCTAAATCAAACATAAAAGTGTATAGTTGGTAACAACATACCGCAATCTAAATAAAAGTGTTAACCTCTTCTAACATTTTGGTTCGATTATTATCTTCGCTCTGGCTGTATCCGGTTCTTTAAAGGCCATTTTTTTTGTTGTTCTAATAACGGAAAGTTTCATATTGTATTCTTTGCTTACTTAATTTAATTAAAAAAATCTTTGTAGGCATTCATCAGTTCTTGTTATTTGTTTATATCAATTTGAAATTTAATGCAAGATCATGGACCCAAGAAGCCGATACTCAGCAAGCGTAAGAAACCGAACCAGCGCCAGCTCAAGAAGCCGCGAGACAACGAGCACTTGGCTGACATCCTGGAAACCTACGACGACAAGTGAAGATCGGCGAAGTGAGAGTGAGACTATTATTTTATTTTGACGTTGGTAGAGGAGGCTGATGATGTTGTCTGAACACGAATACAGTTGCTGCATCTGAACAGCATAGCCACACGCAACCTGAACATATACTCAACATGCCGAAATGTGGACAACCTTGTTACCTGGACACTTTCGTAAGACTAATCAAACCAGTAATACCCGTCGACTGGTACCGGGAGTGCCTCACCACACTTTAATTTTTAAATGTATAGGCTATATATAATGTGAAATAATTTTGTCATGGCGACTTAAAATAATCTCATGTTATTTTGTCATAGCCACTTCAAATAATCTCATGTTGTAGAGATTTTACCAAGTTAATTTTGTAAATAAATGTTAATTTACGTTCTAACAAATGTAATAAAATCTGTGGCACCGTATGAACAATTGTGAGGTCCACAGTTAAAAAATAAACATTTGAAAATTGTTGGTGATGCACAACAGTGGAGTAAGTAGTATGAACATTTATAATAAAGAAGGTTAATAGCAATATTGAAAGTTATAACACTGTTGGAAGCAAAAGGAAGAAACTTACAAGTACTGCTAATAATGTCAACAGAAGTAAGGAACAGTAGTGTTAAAAGTATATCGATAATATCAGGACTGTTAGTAATAACTACACAGTTGATGCGGGATGACTTAAGGTGAAGTTGTTTCGTATCAGAGTACTGTATATGGCACGTGCCGCGCGGTCCGTCTTTTGTGTACCTGGCGAGTACAGCAGCATACAAAACGAATGAACCCCGATGTGTTCATAGTAATATTGCAACGCAATGTGTGCAGTTGTGTTATCCTGCTCAAGTATTTAGTTTGAATATGTTGTGCTGATCCATTCATAATGGTAAAACTTTAAATTCGCTCAGAGATACGAAATGCAATTAAGAAGTATGAGAGTGACATGTTATGTATTAACGAAGACAATATCGTGTGTAATGTATGTAAAATTGAAATAAAAACCAGAACAACTCAGGCTACAGAGAAACATTGCAATAGTACATCGCACAGGAAATGCGTTGAAATGAAATCTGAGAAACTATTTACATATCATCATCATCATCATCATCATCATCATCATCATTTAGTTGTGCGGGTCTAACGACAAGTGCAACATGATGCTCAGTACAAATATTCCTCTAAAGAAATTGAGTGGTTCCCATTTCAGAGGTTTTCTTCAGAAATTCTCTCGATACAAAAACTGTTTAAGCGATAGGCGAAGACGATACAGCTTCGACAACTTACGAGAATATATCGCCGTTTACTGCAGCGCTGGTAATTGCATCAATGATGACGAGGACTGAACCTTGCAAGGTATGTACTACAGTACGTTATTTTTCTTTTCCTTCTGACTGTACGGAGATACAGTAGCATGTTAACGTCGTCTGTTTACGTTTAAAACCTGTTCCTCCAATGGTCTGAATGAAAAAAAAATGTAACATATATTAAATGTGCACTTACATTCAACGATAAGTCATCCCGCATCCACTGTCGTGTAATAACAGAGAAACCGATAATGATACTACTGTAATATTAATAGTAAAATCAAATTAAAAGCAATACAGTATGATTATAATGTTTAATCTTAATAACAGTCGTAATAGTAGGAGTGGTAGTGACATGAAGGAGAATTTGCTGCTGCTGTTGCTGCTAATACTACTAGTAGTAGTTAAAATTAGAATAAAAGGAAGAAAACTTAGAATTAACTGTAATAGTAGCAGCAATATTAGCAGTAGTAGTAATAATAGAAGTAAAAAAAGAAATAATTTATAACCAATAGTAAAAAGCGTCATTTTCAATAAATTATTGGTATTCAAATAAAATTAGGGGTTGTGATAATAGCATAAGGAAGAAAACGTAGTAGTAGTAGTAGTAGTAGTAGTAGTAGTAGTAGTAGTAGTAGTAGTAGTAGTAACAGCAGTAGTTAGTAGTAGCAGCAATAGCAGCAGGAAAAGAAAACCAGCAAGCAATAAGTAATATGGATAGAAGTTGAAAACTCTCAGATAAAATAATAATAAAAGAAAAACAGGAAGTAATTTTGAAGTAATTTAGTAGAAATAATGTGAAAATATATCAATAGTAGAAATTATGAGTATTTGTATGAATAGTCATAATCAATTGTTGTAGTAGAAGAATATAAAATGGTAATGATAAAAGTAATGGGAAAACTTACAACACTCTCAATACCAGCCTAGGCCTATAGCCTGCAATATTTCTTTTTGCTAAAAATAAAAATAAAATAAATGAATAAGTAAATAGACAATAATAAATAAATAAGTAAATAAACTTCAGATTTAATGATCATCCTCCAATTATTGTTACAATGTACAAGGTGTTCCATTCAAACCTTCCTGATTTCAATTAATCATTGCTAACAAGGTATGCGGATTTATGAAATGAGACTGGTACTAAAAGAAAGAGAAACTCAAAAAATTTGTATTTCATTTGTTTGAAGTTGATTGTTTTGTCACTACGTTGCGCAACATTCGCAAAAGCAAAAATGGCGATTCCACAGCAACGCGGGAAAACGGTGGTGTATAGTATGTGGAGACGAAATTCATGATTTCAACGCAACGAAATTACAAAATTGTCGGACGCACATTGAATTGCCTTGATGCCTGGCGAATGAATTTACTCAGGCTTCTCTGAAATCCCGCTCGAATTTCTTCCACCTTCTCTTCTGTTACGGAACGCCGAGCTCCACCAGATTGTTTTAGGACACTGCCGGTCGTAAGAAACTTACTGAACCAGAGCCTAATTGATTTTGTATCAGGTGCAACTCCTCCGTACACTCATGTGTGATTTCGTTGCGTTGAAATTACGGATTTCGTCTCCGCATACTACACCATCATTTGCCCGCGTTGCTGTGGAATCGCCATTTTTGCTTTTGCGATTGTTGCGCAACGTAGTAACAAAACAATCAACTTCAAACAAATGAAATACAAATTCTTTCAGTTTCTCTTTCTTTTAGTACCAGTCTGATTTCATTAATCCGTATACCTTGCTAGTAATGATTAATTGAAATCAGGGAGGTTTGAATGGAACACCTTTTACATTTCATTACTGAAGTCTTGGTCACCTAGATGCCATCTCCGCTGAGTACTGAAGAAGTAATAGTAACAGTGATATTAGTAGAAATTTTAAATTAGTAGTGGTAATAGTAGTGACAAGACTAAAATCAAGCTGGTGTTGACAATACATACGCCAGTAGATACGATACACGCCTCGAATGAACTGTCAGATGTGTTCTCACACGCAGAGCTGATGTAAGGCGATGAGAATGGTTGATAAGGAAATACATAAGCAATGAAGACGGAGAGAAGATGAGAGATGTAGACGGTGGTGATATTCTGGTATAGAGCGTCGCGTTGCGTCGGAGAGAGAGTTTAAAACAAAGTAACGAGATAGGCTGTGTGGCTTGCCCAAGTTTAAGGAGGATTTCCAGACACTGAGCAAAGACTGGCGAAGGAATGTGAAAACCGAAGAGGATCTAAACAAGAACGAGAGAATAACAGTGAAGTGTCTATGACACATAATTACGAGTTGCGTTCAGATCTTCGTGTGAAAGAACGTACTATATAGTAGTAGTTTCATAATTAGGAGGTCTTTGAATCCATCCTGGAAGCAGATTATCTAGATATGTTTTATAATATTTCACACGTATGCATGCTTTCTTTCTTTCATGTTTCTTTATAAGCTTTAACTTTTCTATTTTTCTGGCTTCTGGAGAGACTTGGTCGTAGTTATTCTATTTCCTATGCAATATTGTATTCTTTCTCATAATCGTTTTACTCACTGTCATCAAAGCCATTGTCACCACCACCACCACCACCACCACCACCACTACCAATACCATCATACTTACAAAAATTTGGATCTTTAGATCCGTTCATTGATCAATCTCGTGAAGCATGTAAAATTACATTAAGGAATTTCTACTCCGGAGACTACTCCCTTTATGCTGTCATAGAGCAAAACCATGGCTTGAGACAACACAGGCAAAAGCAAAAGAAGAGACTCAAACACAGTTCACGTGAAAAGGAAATCAATAGCTAATTACGTACCTCTCTATTGTACCTGAAATGAATATGTGCGTGTGTTTTTTTGTGTGTTGTGTGTGTATTTTTTTATTAAGAAATCGTCAGCATGCCCCATTACAATGTAATATTATATGCTTTTTTTCAATATAAATATAAATGTTGCTATTACAGTTTTCTAATGAGTTATATATATACATGGTTGTTACAATAAGTGAAAATAAATAAAAATATATACTTCGCAATACGTATTATTTGACTTTCTTGTGTTAAATGTTACATTACCTCGTTAACATGTTTCAGCCTGCTATCGGCCATCTTCAGAACTGAGCTTCAGATGGCCAATAGCAGGCTCAAACACGTTAACGAGGTAATGTAACATTTAACACAAAAAGGTCAAATAATACGTTTTCCGAAGTGATATAGTGTTAAAAGTAGTGTAATCATGATGTATAAAAATATATGCAATATTTGAATTAATCTACAAATTAATCTCTAATCCTAACAGCTTATCTGTTAATAACATTTACATCTATTTTAATACAAAATTTACAGATGTATTGATTTGATAAAATGTTAGAATGATCTCAGATATCTATTTATAAGTTGCTGTATAGTTACTGGCCAGTCGCTTCCATTTTTCCTGATCTGTGTTATTAGTTGTGACCTTTGTTGTTTAATATCTGAGCATTCATATATTAAGTGGTTGATAGTTTGTTGTCCTCTGTTACATGTCCGTGTCGGATCTTCAATTATGTGAAATCTATGTAGATATGATCGTGTGTGTGTGTGTGTGTGTGCGCGTGCGTGCGTGTGTGTATGAGGATGGCAGTGATAAAGGAAACTTTTAACAGAAAAAGGAGCATTTTTGTAGACCTTTGGAAAAAGAACTAAGGAAGGGAGTAGTGAAGTGCTTTATGGGGAGTGTGGAAATTTATGGGACAGAAACATGGGCATAACGATACGACTAGAGAAGAGAAACGACTAGAAGCGTTTGAAATGTGGATATGCAGAAGAATGGAGCGTGTGAAATGGACAGAAAGAATAATAAATGAAGCTATGCTAGACAGAGTGGGTGAAGAAAGAATAATGCTGAAACTGATCAGGGAGAGAAAAAGAAACTGCCGACTGAAGGATGCACTGGAGGAAATGGTGAACGGGAAAGAAGTTCTGACAAAAGAAGATATTAGTATTACATGGTAGACAACATTAAGGTAACTTATATAGTTCGTATGCGGAGACTAAGATGAAAATAGTGGCGAATACTGCGTCTGCAATTGAAATAACTGCCCTTGAGTAGAAAAAAAACTGACTGAATGAATTACTCTTTGGTAATTACGTCATCAAAAGCGATCTGATATCTTTCAGAGCATTATTAGGAGAAATAATCACATGTCGTTAAAATACATTTCAATTTTCTCCACATAATGGGAAAAATGATAGAAATAGGAATAATGGGAAAGAAAAAGATAGAAAAAAGAATAATGGAAAAGAAAATAATAGAAAAGAGGAAAATGAAGAAGAAATAAGGAATAATGGAAAGAAAAGGAGAACAATGGGAAAGAAAAGGAGAGAAAAGAGGAATAATGGGAAAGAAAAGGAGAACAATGGAAAAGAAAAGGATAGAAAGGAGAAACAATGTAAAAGAAAATGAGTATAATAGGAAATAAGAGAATAGAAAAGAGGGAAAACGGAAAATAAAAGGATAGAAAAGACGAATAATAGGAAAGAAAAGGAGAACAATGGGAAAGAAAAGGATACAAAGGAGGAAAAATGGAAAAGAAAAGGATAGAAAAGAGAAATAATGGGAAAGAAAAGGAGAACAATGGAAAAGAAAAGGATAGAAAGGAGAAACAATGTAAAAGAAAATGAGTATAATAGGAAATAAGAGAATAGAAAAGAGGGAAAACGGAAAATAAAAGGATAGAAAAGACGAATAATAGGAAAGAAAAGGAGAACAATGGGAAAGAAAAGGATACAAAGGAGGAAAAATGGAAAAGAAAAGGATAGAAAAGAGGAATAATAGGAAAGAAAAGGAGAACAATGGGAAAGAAAAGGATAGAAAAGAGGAATAATGGAAAAGAAAAGGATAGAAAAGAGAAATAATGGGAAAGAAAAGGAGAACAATGGGAAAGAAAAGGATACAAAAGAGGAACAATGGAAAAGAAGAGGATAGAAAAGAGAAATAAAGGGAAAGAAACGGAGAACAATGGGAAATAAGAGAATAGAAAAGAGGAATAATGGAAAGAAAAGGAGAACAATGGGAAAGAAAAGGATAGAAAAGAGGAATAATGGAAAGAAAAGGATAGAAAAGGGGAACAATGGAAAAGAAATGATAGAAAAGAAATAATGGGAAAGAAAATGAATACAATGGGAAATAAGAGAATAGAAAAGAGGAATAATGGAAGGAAAAGGAGAACAATGGGAAAGAAAAGGATAGAAAACAGGAACAATGGAAAAGAAAGGGATAGAAAAGAGGAATAATGGAAAGAAAAGGAGAACAATGGGAAAGAAAAGGATGGAAAGAGGAACAATGGAAAAGAAAAGGATAGAAAAGAAATAATGGGAAAGAAAATGAGTACAATGGGAAATAAGAGAATAGAAAAGAGGAATAATGGGAAGAAAAGGCGAACAATGGGAAAGAAAAGTATAGAAAAGAGGAATAATGGAAAGAAAAGGGGAACAATGGGAAAGAAATGGATAGAAAAGACGAATAATGGAAGGAAAAGGGGAACAATGGGAAAGAATTGGATAGAAAAGAAATAATGGGAAAGAAAATGAGTACAATGGGAAATAAGAGAATAGAAAAGAGGAATAATGGAAAGAAAAGGAGAACAATGAGAAAGAAAAGGATAGAAAAGACGAATAATGGAAGGAAAAGGGGAACAATGGGAAAGAAATGGATAGAAAAGAAATAATGGGAAAGAAAATGAGTACAATGGGAAATAAGAGAATAGAAAAGAGGAATAATGGAAAGAAAAGGGGAACAATGGGAAAGAAAAGGATAGAAAAGGCGAACAAAGGAAAAGAAAAGTATAGAAAAGAGGAATAATGGGAAAGAAAAGGTAAAAAAAGGGTAACAATGGAAAAGAAAAGGATAGAAAAGAAATAATGGGAAAGAAAATGAATACAATGGGAAATAAGAGAATAGAAAAGAAGAATAATGGGAACAATGGGAAAGAAAAGGCTAGAAAAGAGGAATAATGGAAAGAAAAGGAGAACAATGGGAAAGAAAAGGATAGAAAAAGGGAATAATGAGAAACAAAAGAGAAATGAGGAATACTGGGAATGGAAAGAAGGAAAGTTAAAAATAAGAATCAAGATAGAAAAAAAGAATTAAGAGGGTCAGAAAGATGAAAGAAAAAAAAAGACATAATAGGAAAGCGAATAAAGAAACAAAAAATCTTCCGTTTTTCTATCGTTGACATGCAACATTAACTACCTACGTAGGTACCTCTAAAGAGGCAAATCCGTAAGTAACGTGTTACTGGCCTAATTGAATTACTCGTACAACATAGTACAAAGTTCTTGTTAATGGAACACACATCAACGGCACGACTGCATGAAACAAGTTCATAAATTAAAAGGAGTACCGTATATATTTATTTATTCAGGGAACCATTCAGTTTTCATGTATACAGGCTGTCTGTAAATAAAAAATTCCCCTTTCCGCTCTCATAAACAATTAAAATGGTATCTACCTATGCAACCATTTACTGACGCTGATTTTTACATTTCACCCAACCCTGCAGACTTCCCTCTCTGCCACTGCATCCCCGCTCTATGACGTAGGTGTTGATACGCCCACGAGCACCATTCTGCGGGGTGAGGCGGAGGGGAGATTGGAATGGGATGGAGATAGGAATGGGACAAACGACATCTAAAAGTTGCACTGTTTCCATAGAAACTAAATCCCATAGGATCATTATGGAGTGGTATTCTCACGAGATCTGCATCCCGAACGGATGGATTTCGAAATTTAGAATCCCCCATTAATGCAGGTGGAAAATGGGTGCAAAGAAGTTAAGTCTGCTGTTAAAAAGAGACAAGCATGCTTTGTAAGTTGAGAACCGTAACTGGGTCATTCCAATGAAGGGGATGTTGTTGCATTTGCATACAAATATGAATCTGTGATTTTCGTACTGGTACAAAATTTTCACAGTCGTGGTGTAGGGCCTACGCTAAGACTATTTTTAAGCTTAGCGGAAGCCATGGTCACGAGATCTGACCTCACCTAGGGCACGGGCATTTGTCTGTTTTTAACATACTGTACTCTTCCCCAAAGAAAGGATGGGCCGACTGCTGGTGGTGAAAAATGGTCTGTTGCACGATTCATATAACATCCCTTGTTAGTATTTTGCAACGAACCTGCCTGAGGTGAGACCAAAAGGCTAGCTAAATGCTTGTCTCTTCATCTCGTCTCGGTGAATCATATGGTTAGTATTTAAAAGTAGTAGCTTTTGTTATTTAAAATAAATTCCTTAATGTTTGTCGCATCTCTGATTGAGGTTCTGACTGATACATAGGCCTACATCTATTATCAGGGAGTGCAACTCACTTGACGATGTGTCAGAGGGAGAATAATTGTTTGTATACATCTGAAATCTGATTATAGTGTAATAGTCCCATCGCTCTAATTTCCGGCAGCCAATCACGTTGCAAGTCGGCTACATTTAAACGTGTGTGTCTTCTGATTCGCTGATGAAGACGTTACGCATTTCCTAAGGCTGGATAAATAATTAATATAATCGCCCGCCATTTTGGCTCTTTCATTGGCGTTCGCAGAAAGCACACGACGACGTTATTTGCCGCTCAATTATTTGCTGAATTACAGTGCGTTTGATTTATTACGAGTATCATAGGAGCTACGACATGATAATGTTTACTGTGTGGCAAATAGATTCCTCGTCTGGTACCTCGGCAACGAAATAACAAAAATGACGAACGATACTACCTACCTAGACTTTATAGAGCCTTGATTTTCTAAGACGTCAGCAAAGAGGAGGACTCACGCCGGGAATAACAGCGTTGCGACTATAGTCAGCGATGTATGCAATGAAGGGGGGAAGGAACTGGCTACCCTAACCCATTATCTCCTGGCCTACTTGCCTCATGAGTGATGCCATGTTGGTGTCACTTGTGGGGTCCAGATCTGTCTTCGGACAGTTGACTAAACAACGATGTTTGTTGTTCAAAATATCTTAAATTTCAATGTTAGTGCGAAAAAGAAAAATCATCCCATTTACAAGACATTGCAAGATGTAAATTAAATTTTTTGAAACATATTGTTAAAATAAAGCCATAAATTGAAAATTTTCTAGATTTCAGTTAAGCTTGGAAAGGGAATAAAAATAACTCTAACACAAATCATCTATGAGCAGTTCATTTTCTTTGTTATAAATAAAATGAAAATTAAAGAGTTTTTTTGTACATTTTCATTACACAACTTTTAACACTGTATCACTTCGGAATATGTATTATATGACTTTCTTGTGTTAAATTCTGGTTTACATGTTTCGACCTATTATTGGTCTTCTTCAGAACTGGTCGTTGCTGGTCTTGGCGCCTATTTGACTCCACATTACACTACACAAACACATCCTCACAGGAAATAAAACAAGAGGCGCCAAGACCAGCAACGACAAGTTCTGAAGAAGACCAATAATAGGTCGAAACATGTAAACCAGGTACGATAGAATTTAACACAAGAAAGTTATATAATACATATTCCGAAGTTTTTTTTGTTTTTTTTGTTTATTTAACTGGAGGTTGAGGAGCTCGCTGCGGACTGGAAGGTTCGAGGTTCGATCCCGGCTGGTGACGAGATTTTCTCGTTGCCAAACTTTCAGAACGGCCCCGAGATTAACTCAGTCTTCTATCAAATTGAGTACTCAGTCTTTCCCGGGGGTAAAAGAGTAGTCGGAGCGTGATGTACACCTCACCACCTCATTCTACTGCCGAGGTCAAGAAAGCATATGGTTCTACCTCTATGCTTCCCAAGTGTCTTCATAGCATGTGAAGGATCTACCTTTACCCTTTATTTAGCTACCTATCTACCTCTTTGCTACGTGTATCGTTTCGAAAATCATTAAAAAATTAGATTCACACTTAATAAAAAATACAATTTCATAACATTTATCCATCATTTGCAAGAAATTAACATTTTACTTGCAGTTTTTCAAGTGAATTTTGAAACGACTTTCAACAACAAACCAAACAGAGTAAATTTAAATAACTCACTTACGTGTTACTTTATCTGTGCCCTGTGTCTCCGATCACGCGCAGTGTCTTGTATCTGGGACTTAGAATATTCCAACTGCCCAAATTTCTTTGCGGTAACTGTCTGAATCTGAACGTCTAGTGTCATGTTTAATCATATTTCAGGATTTACAAAGTTTGCATATTTCAAATTCTGTAAAAAGAACTCCTAGTTAATTTTTGTGCTATGTTATTATGCATATATGTTATGGAAGTGCTAACACATGTCGTATCCGCACTGCGACCACTAATCTACCTTTCTGCGCACTGTGATCTCTGAAAGAAAAGGATAAAATGAAATGAGATGAGAGATTCCGAGTGGTAGATTTAAAGCCCAGTGGTATCACAGAAATGGGCTCAGAAAATTCCCAAACGATTACCAAATATACAGTACAGCCCTATAAACCAGCGGGTCCAGCCAAATGGACGTCCCGTTTCAGGCATGTGGTCACAATGGTGTCGTTGTAGCAAATCAGCTTTAATCACGTGTTGTTTTGTTTCTGTGTACATCACTGGTAAAGCTATTGTGTTTCGAATTCCATATGTGAATAAAAGCAAAACACAATTTAAAAGTTATGTAAATGTCAACTTAATAACACAGAGTGTTTCAAATTGATATATACACATTTTCAAACACTATTTCTCAGCAACGAGATGACACAGAAATACGATTTTTGCGGTTTTGTATTCCTTAAGCCTGTACATGTTCAAAATGCCCCCTTCCGCCACAGTACACTCCCAACAACGACGTACAACAGAGCGATATACCTACTGGATTGTTGCTAATGGAATATCATTACAGGCATCTTCAATCTGAACTCTCAGTTTCTCCAATGTCTGTGGTTTTGTGGCGTACATTGTGTCCTTTAGAGCTCCCCGTAGGCAGAAGTCTGGAGGAGTTAAATCCGGAGATCGAGGCGGGAACTCCGCAGCACTTCCTCTTCGTCCTATCCATCTCTGGGTCATCCTCATTTAGTGCGTGGACAAGTCTCGGCATGTAACGCTTGCATTTTTGAGCTAGAAAAATTCGATGAACACTGGATTCGCTGATACCAATCTCACGAGAACATTGCCTCATTGAGGACTGTGCAAAAGCCTGCATGACTGCATCAACATTCTCGTTATCGGTAGAACTTCTCTTTCTTCTGCACCGCCCTTTCATCTTGCACCGTTCCGTCGACTTCAAACTTGTCTCGGATTCTTGTGATAGTTAACCTTGTTGGTGGTTGTGTTCAAAATTCAATCCTTTAACATTGTTGAACCTCAACAACATTCTCTACTTTTCAATAACATTTCAGTATCCATTTACGTTCATCGAACAATAATTACACCGCCACGTTTGTTTATAAACAGTTGAATATGTTTCATGCTTTCCACTACCTTCTGAATCATAAACCGGAAAAATCGTATTTCTATCCCATTTCTTTGCTGTAAAATAGTATGTCAAAGAGTGTATACATCAATTTGGGACAGTCTGTATTTATTACAGATGAACATTACTTACATCATCTCTAAACTAATTTAAAAGCACAAAATCGGTGAGAAATTATTAGGCCTAAATATTATTTATTTAGTGAAATAACAAATTAGGCTATGTAATTATATTTACATATTTAAAATGATAAATTTTGCACCCAAAACAGCAAATGGTCATGTTTGGGAAAGATACAGTTGCATATTATTATAAGTGAAATTATATAATTAAAATTTTAACTAGAAACTGAGGAGAAAAATACAGTTGAAAAAAGAAAAGAAAAATATCTATATGAAAAAAGTTAAATAAAGTTTAAAGGAATATAATATTTGATTTTCTTACTGGAAATTTCATTATTAAGACTACTTAATTCTGGCTTTATTTTCATAAACGATTATACAATCTAATATATATCAAATTAATTAAAGTTGAGTCCTCGATATTTGCAACACCTCGATACTTTCGATATTTTGGAGAATCGAGGACGATCAATACTACTAGAAAAACAACAATATTTTTTTAAACAAGTTGCTATCCTGTATTCTTTCTTTCTTACTTTCTTCTTTTCCTATTCAAAGATGGATTACATTTCCACTATATTAAAGTTTACGGAATCATGTAGTAAGCTACATATGTCATTTTCGCATTTTACAGAACTATTTTATTTCCACCATTAAACAAATCCTAACTGATAAATAAAAAATTTCGACAACTCCGGTCGTGGGGCAAGGAAATGTCTCAGTAGCTGTAAGTGGCAGAAATTTCTATTGAAAATACATATTGTATAAAATATTTAGCATTTCCACTGTCGGTACAGAAGTGTTCCTGCCAAGTGTAATACGTGTGAAACTTCAGATGTGTAACTAAAATTGTGAAGGTCTTGTATTCCCTATAAAAATAATTTGTTTAAACCTAGAAATTCCTTGCCTGCTGCTTAAATAAGATGTGACCAATGAGGCGGGGAATAGGCCTATATTAGTAAGGCATATAAATTTTTAGTTCTCGTTGAAGGATTTTAATTTGCTTTTGTGTTGCGTTTTTAGTTTCCATTTTTAAAGTTGTAGTATCGAGTATTGAATATCGAAGTTCTGAAACAGTTATCGGTGTCGAGTGTTGAGCAATGTGGTATCGACACATTTTTTTTCTGAAATTAATCAAATTTGTAACTTCTTTCCTTCTAGGCAGACTACTAAACCCAATTAACACTTTCTTTGGGTAACTGGCCATATTTCAGACGAATGTGATAATTACATCAGTTTTCAGGAATGGAAACAAACCAAGTCGTTTGAGAACTGTCCTGGAGTCAGACTACTCAACACACTAAATATTGACAAGACTAATAAATGAGTACTACACGGCAAGGAGGATGAATAAACATTCGAGCACACGATGTTCCTTGTGCTTTTCTTGCGCACTAAGGAAGGAGTGGCAAGCAAGGAATTGTCCACCACTCTACTACCCTCCTACTCCTGTAGTAACTTGCAGCAAAGAGCAAAAATTTTGCTATGTATTAGTACTTTGTTATGGTGTAATCATAGAGTCTATGTTATTTAATGCGTACAATTTACGATAGGCTATTAATTAAATCTAATAATTATTAGAGTGTTATAATATACAGGGTGTTTCCGGGCTGCTGTTACAAACTTTCAGGGATGATGGGGAAGAGCACATTTATCAATTGGAGATAAGGAAACCTGGTCCGGAAATGACTGAGTCGAAAATTATAAGCAAAAATAGTTGTGTGGAAATGGAATTGTAATTTCGTACTACGTGCCCTCCTTCCCTTAACCTTTGGAACGATCGTGGAAAGATGGTATGGGCAGGATGCCTCCTACGTGGGTACTTGTACCGATACAATCTGTGAGCTTGTCTACTGTTCCCATTAGCCCATCCGTATTCGAAAATCAGGTTTGCATATTCCGCTCTCGTGTACTCCTCCATTTCACTAGGACTGATCGACTGGACACTGCAACTTGTACACATACACTTCTGTCTACAGACGTGCATATGAGGACCGATCATGTCCGTTACACATTACGCTATCTGCATTGCTTTAGTGTAGTTTCCTGTCCCCACCCCTCAGACAGCTCACTGAATGGAATGCTGTAAGTATAAACAACGTCAGATGAATACAGTATGTGTAAGATGTAGAGATAAATATACATAAATACGGTGTACAGAGGAATAAAATTATTTCATTTCCACACAACTATTTTTGCTCATAACTTTCGACTCAGTCATTTCCGGACCAGGGTTCCTCATCTCAAATTGATACATGTGTCCTTCCCCATCATCCCTGAAAGTTTGTAACACTAACCCGGAAACATCCTGCATAAGAGAAGCGAATGAATGATCGAGTTAAAGGAGAAAACCAATTAAATTGTTATAATATAGCCTAATAGCTATTTAAATCAAGCCTTTAAGGAAAAATATTAATACGCTCTAGGTGCTTTGATACAATTAGTGCATAATGTAATAAAGAGGCACTAGATACAGTCATAAGAAATAAATTCACATATGAATACAAAAGTTCATTGACTGTTGAAATTATAAGCTTACTTCCTCTTATGAGGAACACTTCTGAAATATTCCTTTGCAACAGCTAAATTACATTATGGAAGTATTCTTATAAGATAAGGGTGTTAAAATCTAACGACATGCACGAAATACCAGTGTTTGAAAGTGTTCATTTCCTTGCATGGGATCTCTTACAAGCGCGTTCAGGTACTACAGAACTCTCTCAAGTCTACAGGTATGCCACCTAAATATCAACGAGGCAAACATCATAATCACAACAAAAATCTGACGATGTCTTCGAAAGTGTGCTCAAGCACATTAAATCATTCAAGGGACGGAAAAGCCATTATAGTCAGTCAAAAAGTGATCGAATATATCTTCCCGACAATCTCACCATAGAAAAAATATGAAATGTATATTTCACAAGTTCGTTCCGATGTGTCTTATGAATATCGTACTAAAGAAAGATTTTGAACACCAGATTTAACATACGTATCATTTAAATATCCACGGCGTGACACTTGCAATACAGTACGTTTATTTAGTCCTGACAGTCGTTGGCAATGTGCGCCTTGGTCAGGCGAGTCCATTTAATTACGCCAAGAGGTGTTTGGGTTAGTCATTCGCTTGCCTTCGGAGCGATCGGATGTCATGCGTGCTGTAAAGCGGTATGTTTCTAGTACAGTTAAGCTGTACTGCATTCCTTTACTGACCGTCCTTATCTCTACTCCGGAGCTCTCTCCACTACTCCTATTACATCCCCTCTTTTGCGTCGCCGAGCTGTCAGGACTAAATAATCGGTCTGTACATGTGACAATTTCAGGCTGATCTCAAAGTTTATGAGAATAAACTCTCTGATAACATTGTGTCTTTTCTTACTGTAGAGTGAACGTATACTGTACACTCGTATACTCGTAGAATGACACTGTATTCGCTTTCTTTCTGTGTTTACGGCTAGGTCGGTCTGCCTTCTAAGCTTCATACAACAATGGCATATGATGCTGAATATTCCGGCAACTCTATTCATCTTTTGTGCCGTGTATAGTTCACATACAATTATTGTATATGACCAACATGGATTAAGAAAGGCTTATCATGCACATACATCTTCTGTACGATAGGCCTGTAGTAAAAAAATCGTACAAACTGCAACAGACGGATAGTATTCATTGAGTATGAAAAAGTTTGTGATAAGATTAAGACAAATAAACTTCGGAATATGTATTATATGACTTTCTTGTGTTAAATTCTATCGTACCTGGTTTACATGTTTCGACCTATTATGGGTCATCCTCAGAACTGGTCGTTGTTGGTCTTGGCGCCTCTTGTTTTGCTTCCTGTGAGGGTGTGTTCGTGTTGTGTAATGTATAGTCAAAGAGTGTGTGTGTTCTGAAATTGAGTTGTATGTTGAGAATTTCATTGCGGTGTGTTTTTGTGTGTATATACAGTACATTTCATATTGTTATAGTGTGTTTAGTTTCTGGCTTTTTGGTTGGATATGTAGTATTTCCATGTCTGTGTTGATGTCTCTGTAGGTGTGGTTAGCATTTGTGATGTGTTCTGTATATGTGGAGGTGGTTTTGTAATTTTGTTATGGCTGTGATGTGTTCTTTGTAAAGTGCCTGTCTGTCCTATGTAGAAGTTGTTGCAGGTGTTGCATTTGAGTTTGTATACGCCTGTGCGGTTGTATTTGTTTTTTTGTGTTGTTTGTGTGTTGACAACATACATATGCAGTGTGCAGTGTTAAGAGTTGTGTAATCAAGATGTACAAATAAACTGAAGGAAACAATGCTTAATCTTATAAGATCTCTAATGAATCTATATAACGGAACTAAGATTCATACTGAAATCGTAGGAAGAAAAAATTAAACTGTCTTTATAAAACAGTGTGTTAGACAGAGGTGTCCTTCATCATCGAATTTGTTTCATTATTATATTGATAAAGCCTTAGAAAATAGCAGACAATTTTAAACAGCAAATACTATATACAAATCTGGCTTTCAATCATACCGCCCTATAAAGCCGACTTGATCAATTTCAAGGGAAAATTGTTCCGGGGCCGGGCATCGAACCCGACACCTTTGACTGAGCGCACAAACGCTCTACCGACTGAGTTACTCAGGAACTCTACCAGACTCCGGCTTAATTATTCCATTTATATCCACATACCTCAAATGGGTTACAAGATGTCAGAGACCCAATACTGAGTGCACACTTTCTGTAGGACTTAAATTTGTGGTTTTCTCTTAACGAACAGTAACATGTAACATGTGTTATATAAAACTGAAAGTCAGATTATGGGACTCCCGTCCAAATCGGTAACCTAAATTGTACCTGTAGGTTGCTGGAATTTATGAAGATTTATTCGAGGACAATTTGAATGGAGTATGAAATAGCACAGCCAAATAGTTAAAAATAACTCCGCTGTTCTACTATATTACCCTGGATTGGAATATTTGCTCATGAAGTTTCGTTACCAATGAAGTCGATTGTTTTATTGTTTTAATATAAATTTTCATGTTATGTTCTCCAATAATATTGCATAGTTTACAAATTGCTCAATGTTTTAGATAATTCTCTGGGTATGTAAATACAAGCTGATCGTCTGAAAATAATAATTCAAAGGTTTAGAATAATAATAATAATAATAATAATAATAATAATAATAATAATAAATAATAATGATAATTTTTACTGAATTTCTTCCATAAACTGTAATTTAAAAAATAGGTTAACATTTAGCTTACTTATTTAATAATTTGTCATTAATCGAAATTATATTTAGCCTATCCATTCATATTTTAAGAATAATATATTTTGTAATTTAGTAATATTTGAATCTATGTATATACTTGGATACGGTGTACTGTAATTAGTTGGGGAGGAATTGCTAAATCACATAGGCAATCATTCCCACCATTCCGTTGCCTTCGACAAAAAATAAAAACAAATAATATGTAACCAAATAAGTAAATATATGAGTAAATACATACATAAATAAAATACATTTTTTTGTCAAAACCTGTCGATTACCCAACACTTTTATTTTCTCCGGATTTTGTGTACTTAATATTGAATAAATTTAAAATTTAACTCTATTGAACTTAATTCATAAAAATCGTAGTAAGAATAAAGATGATATATAAATATTTAATAGCCTAATATTAGGCAGAATATGTTACCTCTTTTACTTGAACCAAAAGAAAATACAAAATCTGGACAAATTAATTCTTAATATTATGAACCAAACTTATACAATCGGTATATTAAAATCAATCCAGATTAAGTAATAATAATAATAATAATAATAATAATAATAATAATAATATTTTCGGTAATAAAATTGCCTATCTTTCTTTAAGGTTAAACTGATCATTATTTAAAATTTGTTTTATTTTGTTTCATACTTTTTGGACTAGTGATTTTTTCTGTCTGTTTACAACAATTTCAATAATAATAATAACAATAATAATAATAATAATAATAATAATAATAATAATAATAATATGTATTTATTTTGCTAATAATTGTAACATAAAATATAATATAACAGATAAAACTTTAGCTCACCGCTGAAAGTGTAGAATTCGTGCTCAGTGGCGTTTCTAAATTGAAATTAAGAAGTATATAATACAATTTGTCTTATGTATACTACACAGTAAGAATATATAAATTTAAATACACAATTTTTCATTATTTATAAAATTCATATATAACTGTTTAAAATTAATACTGGAACTATTAGAACTGACAAGATTAGGATATTTTAAAATTATATCAATTAGCTTTTAGTATTATATTATACAACTGACACTGCCCCAAGCACGAGCATTTGCTTTTTTTGGGTGTAAACTGTTTATTTTAAATATAAATTCTGCAATTTCAATTTCATTAAATTCAATAAACTCGTGAATTATAAAATAAAAAATTTCTAAAATACAGGGACAACAAATAATGTAGGCTATTCATATGGCCACAGATTCTGTGTTAGTTACTGCCGCGGCTCTGCCAACAGGATCTGAGTTTGATTCCCACTAGATCCTGAGAGAATTTTGGTGGATTAAACAGCTGTGGGACACATTTAATCCGGGTACTTTGGTCTGTCCTTCCAATTCAATTCAATTATTGTTCCATTCTCACCACCGACCATCACCAGATCCAATCCTATCTCAATCGGCTGACGGCTTCTCCCCAAAGGGGACAGCAATTCAATCTCGAGCATTATTGTTTGAGACTTGCCGGAGATGAAGCGACTGCAGTTACTTTTTCGAACACTTTTGTTTTCTCTACGATTATCATTTCAGTTGTGACCTCTTAAACTGGTCAGGAGCAAAAATGTATCGGAGGTGAATTCATTCATTCATGTAGTGTTCTGCCAGGTCTTTCACTGCAAACCCAGCTCTGTGCAACCTTTTCTATTGTCTGCCTTCCTCTTTGTTTCCTCATATGAATCATATAATTATCTTAATGTCGTCTATCATCTGATATCTTCTTCTACCCCGAACTCTTGTCCCGTTCACCATTCCTTCTTGTATTGTATTTATTAACATTCTATGGTATTCATACATTGCTTCACAGCTAGAATATGGAACAAGTAAAAAAACTTAATACTATTACAAAGTCTTAATTTATAGTCCCAGTCTAGATGAAATATATACAGAAGAGATTTACAATATAGTCTACTACTACAACACAAAGTTTTAGTATCAATTTCATG
Source organism: Periplaneta americana (assembly GCF_040183065.1). Taxonomy (NCBI): domain Eukaryota; kingdom Metazoa; phylum Arthropoda; class Insecta; order Blattodea; family Blattidae; genus Periplaneta; species Periplaneta americana. Next base: position 93,573,202 of record NC_091131.1, on the reverse strand, counting down.
AAGCGTTATTGAATGTCATGAATTCACTTACAGAATAGAAGGCGTGAGAAATTAAGTACTTCTTTAATTTGGCCCTAAATAATCTTATGTTTTGAGTTTCATTTTTTATATCGATAGGGAGGCTATTAAGAATTTTTACTGCCATATAACGCACTCCTTTTTGATAGCATGATAGACTTGCGGATGGAGTATGAAAGTCATTTTTTGACGTGTATTTATGCTATGAACTGTTGAATTAGTTACAAAGTTTTCACGATTACATAAGAGGGAGATTATTAATGAAAAGATATACTGACAAGCCATGGGCATTATTTGTAGTTTTTTCAAAATAGTCCTACAAGATTCCCTAGATTTGGCACCTACTATTATTCTAATTACTCTTTTTTGTAATAGGAATATACTGTTACTACCTGTGGAATTTCCTCAGAATATTATTCCAAAACTCATTACCGAGTGAAAGTATGCAAAGTATATTGTTTTTAAGGTATCGATATTTACTGACTTTTGCAAGATCTAATAGAAAAACATGCTGAATTTATTTTGGGGGTAATTTATTTAATATGATTTTTCCAATTTAACAGATTATCGATTTTTAAGCCAAGAAATTTGGTTGTTGTTGTTTCTAATAGGGATCTATTGTTAATTATTGCGCTAGAAATTTTCGAGGTTGAATTTGGACAGGATTTAAATTGAATTATGTTAGTTTTGTTACAATTTAATACTAATTTATTGACTGAGAACCAGTCACATATTTTGAAGAGAATTTCCTCTGTTGAAGATTGGAATGTGTTGGAGTTATTGGCTGTAATTACTATACTTGTGTCTTCTGCAAAAAATAAGGGATGACCTATATCTTTTATTAGGGGGGCAAGATCATTTATGAGCACTAGAACCAATTCCTTTTCCTCTTTCTGATCAATTTCAGCATCATTATTTCTTCATTCACTCTTTCCAATACAGCTTCATTTCTTACTCTCTCTGTCCACTTCATACGTTCTATTCTTCTCCATATCGAGATTTCAAATGCTTCTATTCGCTTCTTTTCAGTTCGTCGTAATGTCCATGTTTCTGCCCCATACAAAGCACTTCACTAGTCTCTTTCTTAGTTCTCTTTCTTAGCAGAAGATGCTCCTTTTTCTATTAAAAGCTTCCTTGTCCATTGCTGTCCTCCTTTTGACTTCCTGGCAGCAGCTTATGTTACTGCTTATAATACACTCTATATATTTGAAGCTGTTCACTTACAAAACGAGCAAAATTGCATTTAACTTTTTTGTTTGAAACATCTCAAAGAGTAGTTCCCTGAAATTAATGACATTACTTACTGTTCAACCTATATATATATAATCATCATCTACATGGGCTGGACCTTCTAGAACTGTTGCGCTTACTCGGGAATCAAAGTCTTCTTCCTATCGTCCACTTGGTCGACCAATATATGTTCCCCTACCAATGGGTTTGGAAGTCATATCTTGTCTCCTTGTCTCTGATTGATATATTCTTAAGATGGTCTTTCTAATTGTTTTTACTTTCTATTATTAAATTTAAGTTAAAAATGTGTAATTTTCGCCCAATTGTGAGGTTACTGATTTAATCTCTATTGAACTACGTATCGTAGAAACTACATTTCGTTGCTTTCTATTTTCCTTTTTTGTGTTCTATTGGCTACTCCATCCATAAAATAGCATCGGTGTGACCACTGTTTTATAAAATTTCATTTTGGTATCTTCCCTGGTTTTGCCTTTGAGGGTGCATTTAATATACAAAAATTTGTACAGATACAGAATTAAAAAATGGGCCGAGATTTGGTAGCAGTCCCTCTCTATGTAGGCAACAACCTTCGCAAGACTGTCCACAAGTAGCATACATTTAGGCGCTCTTGTTTACTGAACATGCGCAATGCGTTATATCTGGAACTCAGTAAAATTAGGTGGCCCAAATTTTGTTTCTAGGTCTGTACAATTTGTATTGCAAATCAAAAAGTAAAATTTGGTGGCCCAAATTTTGTTTCTAGGTCTATACAATTTGTATTTCAAATCAAAACACAATAGGAGACATCATAACCCTAATAATTAAAATGAATGACTTGTTCTATAATATTTTGATCTATCACCATTCTAGATCTTGTCGAAAGTTTGTCTTTGGAGGCCATTTATTTAGATATGTTACTGGATATTTCTAAAATAAAATTTTGTGTAACAATATACAGGATGAATCTTAATATGTGGAACCCACGTAACTGGGGGGGGGGGGAGACACACAAAAAAAAAAAAAAGGAAAAAGAAAAAATGCTTTATGAACATGTATTTGTACCGCGTTTTCGACTTATCAGTATAGTTCTGTCGCAGTAATGATGGAGAGACTTAACATTACAGGAAATGCTCAAAATGATCCCCTATGGCTTGAATGAAAGCATGCAAATTTTACTTACTTACAAATGGCTTTTAAGCAGCGTTGCCAACCTCAACACGAGCGAGTCGGCTACAAACGTCCCGAAATTCAGCTACAAAGACTGAAATTAAGCTACGCTCAAAACTTGAAGAATTTGCGTATATGGTGTTCAGTGTGCTGTGTTTAACGATGATTTCATTGCCCGTTATATTAATTTAATAAAAATAATTCGAAAGAAAAAATAATATAATTAAATATTATTATTATTATTATTATTATTATTATTATTATTATTATTATTATTATAAATGGGGTTATTAATGTTAATATTTATAATAATTATTATTATTTCTTACAAACAGAATTAGCCAATACATAGTCCTAAGCATCAACACACTTCTATAGGTTTGGTAAAGCGTTGCTCAACCCAGTCTATAAAGTATGCAGCAATATAAAAAAGGGAAAGTATTTATTAACTCACCTAATGAAATCTAGTTGATCCTTCTGATAACACTTGTTAACACAAACAAAAAAAAAAGTCACAGTGTCCACGTTTTATATATATTTGTCTACGTGTTCATACATATTTACAGTCAAAATTTTGTAAACACTAACTAACACACATTGAAGAAGCCATCAACCTCTTCTTCTTCCTGTTGTTCGTCATTTGGTCCTGCCTTAGGATATAACACTAACTTGTCATTGATCTTAGCATGCGATGATAACAGGAGACCATTCTGTGTGTTCGTAGCAATCTTATTACGTGGATTAATTTCTATGCGGCAGGCTTTTCTTCCTCGTGGATGATTGGCACTCACTGTCAGATGTATCAGAACTCAAGATGAAATCACAACACACTACACTAAACTGCACACAAAAGTTACATTTACTAAGTAGGTCCTATTTTACTGAAACTCGACTGACTGGAAATCAGACACATGTAAGACTGTTTTCCTTATTTCCAGTATACTGACGGGAGAAGACGCCATAAAAGGAAATAAATAACAATGAAACATAAGACTCACACATTTTAAAAACTGGACCTTCCCTGCCTTCCCACTCAAATCTATCTCATTGTCAATTTGTTGCGACATTTTGTGCAAAACATTGTAGGCCTAAACACTGTGTCATCGGAAGACTATTCGTAAAGTGCGATATGTATGAAGATATTTTAGATTTTAGAACTTTAGACATAGCCCTTATTTTTGAGTAATAAATAGAACAGACGATCAATGTTATAATGTTTACATTGTTTTGCACAAAGTGTCGTAACAAGTGGACAATGAGATAGATATGCGTGGGAAGAGCCAGTTTTTTAAATCTAAGACGCTTAAATTTCATTGTTATTTGAAGCCGGAGTACGGTTATTTTTGCCGAGTAGGCAACCCCCAATAAAAACTCTGCCATGTGCAGGGAAGTTCACAAACAGAGGAACTGTCAGGTTACTGCTTTACTTTTGTTGGGTAGGCGACCCCTAATAAACCGCCTGACGGGTGTCTGCAAATTCACGAGTACAAGAAATTGTCAGTTAGGTAATAGGCGCTATTCACATAACAGGAAAATAAAACTGAAAATAGGAATGTTACCCTTGCCATAAATGCGGGTCACATTGTTCAGAATTCAGTCTGTGACACAAAGTTTCAACCAGTATATTTTCGTATTTTAATGAGGAAGTGAGGAAATTCTGGTGGGTATTAGTATGAGAAAATAAATTTGTTAAAAGAAAGTGTTTACACATGGTCGCTCGATCGAATCTCAATTCGGCTACATTTTGACATTCGGCTACGACCATTCTGCTACAAGCTACATGACTAAAAATTAAGCTACGTTTAGCCGAATTCGGCCACGGTTGGCAACGCTGCTTTTAAGGAACCCGAAGGTTCATTGCCGCCCTCACATAAGCCCGCCATCGGTCCCTATTCTGTGCAAGATTAATCCACTCTCTATCATCATATCCCATCTCCCTCAAATCCATTTTAATATTATCCTCCCATCTACGTCTCGGCCTCCCCAAAGACCTAATTAGCGTAATATGTTACTAGTCAACGATGTATGCAATGGAGGGGGAAATGAACTGGCCACCCTACCCCATTAACCCCTATCTTAGTTGCCTCATGAATGATGCCTTATTGGTGTCAATATCCTAAGATAAATTAACAAAGGTGTCGATTTTCTCAAAATTATGATTCTAAATTATTATATGCAACCTTAATGTTGTTTATGAATGAATGAAGAGAGGGAACTGGGAGGAGAAACTTTAAAGGTACGTGAAAACACGTCCTTCCAAGGGAGCTGGAGCTGTGTAAAATTGAATATGTGAGCTCCAAGCCTGTTGGCCACTTGTCCCACTTCGGGTTTCGCTGCTCCACTGAAGGAGCGCTAGAAAATTTCGAGGAGGGGAAATCCGAAAATGGTCGTAACTTATTAGCTACAACATACGGGGAGAGAAAGGGGAAGAAGCACAGCGAGCTTACCAAATCCTACGGGTTCGAATCTTAAACAGGGAAATTGACTAATGTTATATATAAATCCAGGTCAGCTAAATAGCAAGAGAGACTTTCGTGACACGTGGGCAGTAAGATAACGGACCTTTATTAAGGAACATAAAAAACTTACAATGATGACTGGTAAAGTGTCCAATAAGAGTTTTAAATCCATGCCTTAAGTTTCTATTACTAATAGAAGCTATCACACATGATAAGATGATGGCGTAATAACAAAGCAATTGTAAGGTTAAAATATCAGGGAAAACTGTGTGTTCGAAGAAAACCTATTCCAAACACTATTTGTTCAGGATCGAAATATGATATTCCATCATATGAATTTATTAAAAAATGGAAATGTATGGTTTGTGTAATTACTTAAAATTTGGTTAAAGAAGAATTCATTTAAAGGGGAAACACTGAGTTTCATGGAGCAGTTCTTGCGTTAAAGAGGAACGAATTTCCAGACGCCTCCTCTCTCATGACACAGTAGACCGCATTGCAGGTTACCGTTGAGGACACATCTATTTCTCAATTCATCGTCTCCACTGTCATCTAGGATCGCTGTGACAGTGAGCTATGGCACTTTCACTATAGGCAAGTCATGCTTATCGATTAGCTGCTCGTATTTGAAAATTCATTGCAAGTATAATATTCACTTCTCATAAAATATACGCTAATACCAAGAACGTGACAATTTAACGCAATAAATTTACAACCGAGTAGACTAGTGAAAATACGTAAATGGTGGTACTGACAGAAAATGTTAATAATAATAATAATAATAATAATAATAATAATAATAATAATAGTATACTGCCCCCCCATTGAGGGTAGCCCTTACGGACTCAGTATATCCTCAAAAAAAAATTATTATACATATGTAAACATAGATATTAAATTTTAAAGAAGGGAAACAAAGAAAACGGCGCGAAAAATAACAATTGCTATTAATGTGGCACCATGTGATTAATTAGGATTTGGCAGGATTTTTTTAACACAATTATCACAATGTCATCCCTCAGAGATGTTGGCAGAGCAAACTGCTGTCGAAATTCTTCGAAAAAAGCTGGTATAGTCCCTCGAGTACCTATGAGCAAGCCGAATACCTCAACGTGAATTAAGGCATATTTCAGCTTGAAATAGTTGACTGTAGGCTCATAGAACGACTTCTTCTCAAGGTAGACCTCGGCTGACTGATGACATTCTACTTCAAAACGTATCGTGGGGTCCACAATGATGCCCTGTTTAGTGTCAGCATTGTATGCTAAAATATCTACTCGTCTCGTTGACCCATTTTCAGCTAGATACGTGATTTCTTCTTCTACTATCCAGCCCTTATTTCTCAATGAGGCAGCAATTTTGGATCTTACAAGATGATGTCTAGAGTTCCTCAAGAGCAATCCCTGTTCACAGAATGCCAAGACGTGTGCTAAAGTTTCAATCTCCGGTCATTGTATCAGTTGTAGCATCTTGCGATAGAACAAAAAAATTCAATTTATTTTATTTAATTAATAGGTAGTTCAGAATGTATCACTGTAATAATTAATTTAATTAAATTAGTAAGATATTCATAATATTATTACAAATTAATTTACAAATAACAAATTATTATGTAAAAAGGCATTGTTCTAGAACACAAGACCACAATTGAAGGATGTGATCCCAAAACTCACTCAGACCATTTGGCAATTTTTATATATAAACGAGGATTTATCGTCCCTTAAGGAGCTTATTTCTGAAGATATTCTGAGCAAAAAATGTCATATAAACATTTGTCCTAATCTCAATATTTTCAGAATTACATTAATTTGAAATTATTTGTAAATTACCATTATTTTTTAGTTTTAAAGGTAAAAGAAAACACGCCACTCAGAGTGTTGTTCATTCGTTTATCAGAAGATGTCAGTTGTGTGTGGCGGCAAATGGGGGCCATTTTTAGCAACGACTGTGTGCATGGTAAGTCCAAATTATTGAACATTCATTGTTAGTACTGTTATTATATTGGAGAAGCGCCGGAGAAATGGTTATGAGCTCGGCGGAAATCATGCAGGGCGCGGCCGACCGGCCGGCCGCTCTTTTCTGGGACGTATGATGATAATAGCTCTGTACTACCTACCGAATAAGCAGAGCTCGTACTCAGAGATACAGTAGGAAAATCTTGGAACATATATGCAGTGTCAAAAAAGGAAAGAGAGAGAGAAAAAAAGAAACAAGAAAAGATTGTTATCTTCGATGTGTGAACACAGTTAATACATATGAAGAGTCCACTGCAAGAATGATGGATATCATTAGGAATACTTTTTTTAGGAGAAGCAATTGAAAGTTTGAAATGCTTAGTGCTCAAAGCTTAACTGTGATTTTTCGATCATTACTGGACAATGACTATCAGTGTTAATGCCATATAACTTTCTATATACATTCTATATGTCTTAAGCTATGCATTGACAGTCTTGGTTCATTTTCGACAAGAAAGTCACATCCATCATTCTTGCAGTGGACTCTTCATATGGTAATTATAATGTATGCTATACTTCAAATATTAAATTTAAACCAATAATGTTTCAAATTGTGGTTAATATAGATCAGTGTAAAATAAAACATTCGTACTTGTTCCTGACAAGTGAGATGTTTTGTGTAAGAAATAGGATGTTCAGAACTTTGCAATGCATATAACCTCCTACAGTCCCGGTTGGGGCAAGTTACCTGGTTGAGGTTTTTTCCGGGGTTTTCCCTCAACCCAATATGAGTAAATGCTGGGTAACTTTCGATGCTGGACCACAGACTCATTTCACCGGCATTATCACCTTCATATCATTCAGACGCTAAATAACCTAGATATTGATACAGCGTCGTAAAATAACCTAATAAAATAAAATAAAAAACCTCCTACAGATTTCATTGAGGAGCTCTTTTCCACACTGCTTCATTCCAACTTTATACTAACAGAAATAACAAAACAAATAATATTACTCCTAAAATTATACAATAGGCTCTATATTTGTTTTCAGTGGCTGTACATTCTTTTAATAAAGCATAATTATATACTATAAAATGTTACTTCGCAGTCTGTATATTTATAACATCCGAGTCTTACTCTCTAATAATGAGTAGGTTCTAGAAATAGAAAGTCTTTCTCTGGATTATTTCCTAACAATTAAAATTAAAATTATAGAATTTCCGCGAACTTTCGTAATTTTACTTTCAAAAGCGCTGCAATGATACGTTCTTCCAGGAACCGTACTTGATTCCATTAAATCAACATTGTTAACAAATAATTTGAGTATCATTTTCTCTGTCAATAACAAACTTAATTGAATTATAATGTGTGTAAATGAACTGAAGTGTGTGTATAATAGCCTTTAAAACTGTTCAGGAGTTCAATCACTGTGAGCATTTTTGTTGTTATATGTCAATTAACATCCCTTTTAAATGTTTATTTCCTTTTTTATTATTTGACTGTACAAAATACTGTTATTATTATAATTTTATTGAATATTCACACTTACAGAAAAACGTATGACATCTGTGACATATTAGAGATACAGTTTAAAACTCAAGCACTCACAGTCAAAAAGAGCATTCAAATAATTTTAAATTGTTTGGAAATACCTGGACTCGAATTAAATTCCTCTTCCACTTTATGCCATGCCCACATCATCATCATAATTTTTTTAAAATTTCATAGCATCTTCTGCGGACCTCTGGAAAAAAACTAAGGAAGAGACGAGTGATTTGCTTTATATGGAGTGTGGCATTGTATGGGGCAGAGACGTGGACATTGCGACGAAATGAAGAGAAACGAATAGAAGCATTTGAAATGTGGATTTGGAGAAGAATGGAACGTGTGAAGTGGGCAGACAGAATAAGAAATGAAGCGTGCTAGAAAGAGTGGGTGAAGAAAGAATGATGCTGAAACTGATCAGAAAGAGGAAAAGGAATTGGTTGGTTCACTGGCTGAAAAGAAACTGAAGAATGCACTGGAAGAAAATATGAACGGGAGAAGAGTTCGGGGTAGAAGAAGATATCAGACGATAGACGACATTAAGATATATGGATCATATGACATTTGACATGGGCAGGACATGTAGCACGTACGGGCGAAGCTAGAAATGCATATAGAGTGTTAGTTGGGAGGCCGGAGGGAAAAAGACCTTTGGGGAGGCCGAGACGTAGATGGGAGGATAATAGTAATATGGATTTGAGGGAGGTGGAACATGATGATAGAGACTGGATTAATCTTGCACAGGATAGGGACCGATGGCGGGCTTATGTGAGGGAGGAAATGAACCTCTGGGTTCCTTAAAAGCCATTTGTAAGTAAGTAAATGAGGAGACAAAGAGGAAGGCAGAAAATATGAAATATTGGAGAAAGCTGGGTATGCAATGAAAGACCTGACCTTGGGCAGAACACTAATTGAAATTAAATAATATCATATTTTTTCTACTATCTCCACTAAATATCGATTTCAAACTGCGAGAAATTAGCTGTGCGTGAACTCTTCTTTATCGGCTTCATGTTCTCGATGTAAGATGTTTTTCTAATATAATTCTATGCATGATCTGTGATGTTTCTCTCCCTCGCAATCGAAAACAAAAGTGCGTCGATATGGAAGTTGCGCGTTCAATTTCGCACCTAACCGAAAATACTAATAATAGTTCTCATTAATGACTGCCAGCAAACGCCTGTTTAGATAATAATAATCATCAGTAACGTAACTTACTGACTGACATTGGTGCACCCCATTTGCAAATATACGAGTAACACCAGTAAACGTTTACACTCGTTATGTAATGGCTGAAATTAACGGACGTTGATGCACCCGGCCCTAACTATTAATCATTGGAAGTGTGACTGCTGTGGTACGAATCCTTTGCAAATCTTTTTCTATAAACATACTTTAGAACAAAGAGGACTTTGACATTTTTTTAACCTTAGAATAATCCTATATTGGTGCTGCTGCTGCTACTGCTACTGCTACTGTTGGGCATCCGACAAGGAACACTCAGTGCGCAGAAACCAGCGGGCGTAACTGTCGCGCGGAGATGACATATGCTCCCGTTCCCAGCATGCTCTCACGCCTATTGCAGGGGGGGGGGTAAGAGGGGTATAGCATGCGCTGAGTTTTCCTTGTAGGAAACCTTACTACTAGTACTACTACTGCTAATAGTACCTCTATTGCTCATGGATTTGGTAATGAAGTGATGACAAAAAGTTTTCTGAATTAGAGCAAGAATAAATCTTGTCCCCCATAAAGTTCATCTGAATTCGCCGCTATCTAAATCCGAATATCTGGTCTCTAAAACCGAAGGTACCTGAATTTAAATGCAATATTTAAAGGAATAAGTTTAGGAAATAAAACATTAACAGAAGTTAAAGTGATCAGATATCTACAGTAAACTCAATGCACGAATAATTGAAGTTGCATTGAATTCTCAAAGGAAATACCAATACCTATTTAATTGATGAGGAAGAATGTTACACAGTTGATGGCACAGCTTATTATGATTGTAATGTGATATCACTTACGTGAAGTACATGGAGTAATAGGTTTGAGATAATTTCTAGCTTTGTTAAGTATAATTAATTATTACATCTGACCCAAATTAATTTAACTGTGTTTACACAGCTCGGTGACAGACGACTAAATTACTACAATGATTACTGGGTAATGAGTTCCTCGTACAGGACTTGCTTGTTAGATTATTCGATTATTGTCGTATTACATAGGTTTGCATGCTTGCTTTGTTACATTAAGTAGCTTCTCGCCATCAGGCCTTTGGCTCCCAGCAGCACACTCAATACATTCAGGGGACGTTACGTACAGTTCTGCCTTCGATCGAGAAGTTGGCAATCTGTGTTAGCATTTAATATCTATTATGGACTTTAACTTCAATTACTAATTATATAAATATTAGGCCTAATAAGTGTGTAGATTCCTAATTAATTATAATTTATTATTATTTCATAATCATCAGTGGCGTAACTTACACCTCCACAGACCCCGCGTTGCGGGGGGCCCCGAGGCTAGGGGAGCCCGAAAATGTTCAGTGGTTACTGACGCATCTTTGGAAATGTTTATGCTTTACAACCACAAGATCCTGTAAGTAGGGTTAGTTATTGCAATTGGTTTTTGCAGTCCTTTCATAATGGCGACGTGGACCCACTTTTAACGTTCTTAACTGATGAAGCGTGGTTTCATCTTCACGGTCACGTTTCTACTCAGAACAATAGATACTGGGCTATCGAAAATCCCCATATTATTCATGAAGTTCCTCACCACGCTGTAAAGGTTGACGTTTGGTGTGCAGTGAGTGCGAGTAGAATTATCGGTCCCATATTTTTCGACACAACAGTTTTTTTACGGAATCCAACAATTTATTTATTTATTTAAATTTAAATATACAGAATAAATAATATAATTACAAACAAACAAGAGAAATAGAAATAAAATAATACAAAGAATATAAAAAAGGAGATACAGTAGTATTAACAATATTTGAGACCGAATGAGCAGCGCTCGTGTTCGGTCGCAGTTCAGATATAATATTAATAGGCCTATAAGAGAATATAAAATAAAATAAAATAAAATAGGAAATACAATTAAAATTACAGTTACAAAAATTATATAATACAATATTAATATAAGAGATTCACACGTTTATGTAACTTCAATTTTAAATAATTTTTTTCCGCAACTAACAAGAAATGAACGATTGAGTGGCTGGTTTCAGCAGGATTCAGCTACAGCGCACACCGCTACGAATTCTATGCATGAATTGCGAAGTGTGTTTGATGACAGAATAATTAGTCGAGGATTGTGGCCACTTCGTTCCCCTAACCTATCTCCATGCGATTTTTATTTATGGGGAACGTTAAAGAATAAAGTGTACGCATCAAATCCGCACACGTTACAAGAATTGAAGGACAACACCACGAGAGAAATACAGGCAATCAGTCAACATGAACTTTTGCGAGTGAACCAGAATTGTTTTCGGAGATATAGGGAATGTGTTCGAGTTGAAGGTCATCACGTTCAACATCTGTTGTGATGCAGCTAACAATAAGCCTAATGTTAGTAGAGTAGTCAGTGTTCCGTACTCATGACTTGCCGGTCGTTTACGTGTAACTCTGGTGGCAGGCGCGCAGATCTTCACCCAGTACAAGGCCGCCGCGGAACGGTCCGGCCGAGCTACGAACGCACTGTACTACTGCCTTACCTAGTTTTCTTTGGTAGGAGAATCGTTATTTGTAATTTTAAAACATCTGGAGAACTGAGAAAGGGATTTTAAATCACTGGTATTCAAATATTTTTCACATCTCGTGTTTTTAATTAGGACATGTAACAGCATTGTTAAGAAATTAGTAATTAGTTAATTTTTTCTTTTTCAAGGTTCCTCAATGTTAAGCTTCAAACCTATGATCGGCAGAGTTCATGCTCTGTGACGTCATTCCTAAGAGCAGTTTTGCTCCCTTATAAGGGAATCGACAGCTAGTGCTCTGGATTGGCGGGGTAGCACTGATACGCATCAGAAGAATGCTACAGTGGCGGCCTGTACTTAACACGTCCGCGTTACTATTAATAGCGCAGTGAATTAATCTAAATCACAGGAGGAACTATTTATTTATAACAGATTATATTCTAACTCTTCAACAGAGGTATAGAAATATTTCTGCACACAAATTAAAGTGATAAAGTTCTACTAACACACTATAAGCCTTAGTGTCAAATTTTATATTTCTGGAAAACAGAGAACAGAAAAAAATTATCATTTAATTCGGGCTACTCTTTATCATTAGAAAAAAATTAGTATAATAACTATGTTATAAGAAATTTTCTCTACCACACATAATTGACCTATCACAAGCACTGTTTATGAGGCACTTTGCCATTCCTACACAGATATAAAGGTGGTAGGGGTTGATGGTCTGTCTCTACTAGCTACACACTAGTGCCTCCGCCATGATGTACAAACATACTTCAGTATACAGACAATAACTTCGAATTAATTCACAACTTCACTTTATATCGAACAATAATGTACAGTCTCAGAAAAAAAAACTTTTGTTGCACAGATACTTTATATAAGTCCGAAAAAAGAGGCAGTGCGCATGATCAGAGGACGAGCGACCTGGTTCACAAGAGAAGGACTAGATGAGGTAATAAAATTAGTTTCGTTTCGTTGTATGTCCGATCATGAGTACTGCCTCCTATCTGGGACTTGCAACATATCTTCGCGACAAAACTTTTTTCTAAGACTGTACGAGGTGAGAATGGACAACATAACCGAGAGTGCGACACGTCAGTCAGTCACAGTGCTGCAGCGGAAAGTGAAATCACTTTAGAAAAGCAAATCGTAATCATTTTTTGTTAGCGATTTTGTGATAACGTAGAAAATCAAAGGAAATTTTAATCTGTTAATTACTGTGCTGTGTGGAAAGGTTTTGTAGGTTTATTTACAAATGGCTTTTAAGGAACCCGCAGGTTCATTGCCGCCCTCACATAAGCCCGCCATCGGTCCCTATCCTGTGCAAGATTAATCCAGTCTCTATCATCATATCCCACCTCCTTCAAATCCATTTTAATATTATCCTCCCATCTACGTCTCGGTCTCCTCAAAGCTCTTATTCTATGGATTCGCAACAAGCTGTTTTTTACGGTGATGGGTTGTTAACCCTTCGCCCAACCCCCCAAGCTCTCCAGCTTATCGGATGTCCACGACTGTTTATTCAATATATCGGCAGCTATCCTCCAAATCTGGATTTCGTCTTTTCTATCCGCAACCTGAGGCTCACCGTAACTTACAGTGCAAGTAATTATAGTGTTTTTAAGTTATTTAGAAGCTTAGGATACTCAAACTATTTTCATATTTACTTCAAGGAAAGGGCAATGGAATTGGATGGAATGGAAGTTATGGGTGAGAGCACTATGGCCCAACAATGAGCGTATTCCGAATCTCAGCGCTGAGCAATCTGATGGGATCACGGTGTTCCGAATTTCACCGATGGAGTCACTGATGCTCCACCAGTGCAGCACCGGTGCCATTAGCTTGCAGAGATGGTGGCAGTCTCCATCAGCCGCCATCAGTGAATCTGATTGGTTCTTGTATAGGGCGGGAATTAGCAGACGAATGACATCGTGCTCTGTTGTGTCATGGCGGTGTGTTCTTCTTTAGCTCTGCTGTATTGTTTGTAATGAGCAAAAAGTAAAAACAATATGTTAATGGCTTATGAGCGAACATGTCAACGGACCAGTTATTCTACCGGTTCAAGAAATAAATTGTTTATGCTCTCTTTTCTTTGAACGAGACGGCAGTACGGAAATTTCGCAAAATTTTGCTAGCGTAGCACAGACAACAACTTATACAGTCGCCATGATAGCCATCGATCCTTCCAGCAGTTTTGTTCCTATTTCGCTGCAGCGTGACGTCATTGTTGTTGTGAGATTCGGAATACGCTGAATGCGACCTGTTACAATCTATTGCTAGGCGCAGTTTGAAACCTACACCGGCTGACTACACTAAGGTTCACTACGTACCTAGTATGTTTCGAGCAGGTAACCCTTCTCGTTCATAGACAAGGCCCCTTCGTGCGTCGCCAGCCGGCAATCGGGGAATGCTATGGAATGATGGCGAAATGGAGAAATGACGATGGAATTATGTAGATGCTTAATATGGGGAAAAACTGGAGAACACCGAGAAAAACCCCAACTGCGATTTTGTCCGCCACAAGTGTGACTATGAATTTCTAAATGAAAAATCTCAGGCATGACCGGGACTCAAACCCTGGCCGTTTCCGTGACAAGTTGGAGGTCTGACCACTCAGCCACCGCAGAAGAAAGACCAAAAATGGTTGGAAAGAGGGCTTGAAATAAAAAAAATTTACACGTTCAAATTGTGATACGAAATATACGTTTCCTTATGAGTTTTTTTTTTAAGTGTTTGTAATATGACAAGATCTGCAGCAAGTTATAGACTAAACAAAGAGTATTTTAAACATTATTTAATGAAATAAGGCAACTTAAACTATAAAAAAAAACATTTCTTCAACAAAAACATTCCCACATTAATTTAAAAAAATTCACGTCGGTGTAACATTTTCATGGAATCGCTCATATAAAAATAGCTTAGTTTTAATTCACAGTTAGCACCAAGCTTTGGTGCAGCCTGGGAGCATGCGAAATTTGGCGGTGAATTCATTTAAATAAAATTTCCATAAAATAAAATCTTCATTAATCCATATCCGATGCGTCTCAAGCGGTATCGTTTCTGCCTACATACTCAGCGGACTTGGTTTTGATATCAGGCAGGGAAGTGGGGATTTATTTCGCTCCACGGGGACCGGGCGAGTGTGTCCCTTATCTTGTGCCGCTTCTCTGTTGCCGTAAGTACTGCAGGGAGGTTGCTAATTCCCAGTTTCGGATGAAGTGTTGAGCAAGGGAAGTAAGCTTATCCCTATCAATGACGTAATCGTCCAGCTGTCGTCATTAGCTCAGTTTTAATCATTTCGTTGTACAGTGGAACTTTAAAATAGTAGGCCCTAGTCTTCGACTATCGTCACTTCTATCAATCATAGTTAAGCCATTGTGAGCACTTTTCCCAGTGAAATAGTCGAACTACATGATATCTGTATTGACTGTCAGCGTATTCCGAATCTCACCGGACCGGTGGACAACAATGACGTCACGCTGCAGCGAAATAGGAACAAAACTGCTGGAAGGATCGATGGCTGTCATGGCGACTGTATAAGTTGTTGTCTGTGCTACGCTAGCAAAATTTTGCGAAATTTCCGTACTGCCATCTCGTTCAAAAAAGAAAAAAAAAGAGAGCATAAACAATTTATTTCTTGAACCGGTAGTAATAACTGGTCCGTTGACATGTTCGCTCATAAACCATTAACATATTGTTTTTACTTTGTGCTCATTACAAACAATACAGCAGAGCTAAAGAAGAACACACCGCCATGACACAACAGAGCACGATGTCATTCGTCTGCTAATTCCCGCCCTATACAAGAACCAATCAGATTCACTGATGGCGGCTGATGGAGACTGCCACCATCTCTGCAAGCTGATAGCACCGGTGCGACACCGGTGGAGCATCAGTGACTCCATCGGTGAAATTCGGAACAACGTGATGCCATCAGATTGCTCAGCCCAGATATTCGGAATACGCTCTGTGTTTTTAATCCCTGTGTAAGTGTAAACTCAGCATTCTCCAATCTTCTCTATTTTCCGGCTACCTTTCAATCCCCGTATACGAGCCATATATCTTAATGTCGTCTACCATCTGATATCTTCTTCTGCCTCGAACTTTTGTCCCGTACATCATTCCTTCCAGTGTATCCTTCAGTACGCAGTTTCTGCTTAACCAGTGACCCAGATAGGCTATGGATTGTAGTGTTACAGTATTTTTTAAAAATTGTAGTGAAATGGCAGTAAAGGATTTTGAGTTCCCATTATATAGACTTCTTTTTCAGTTATCAATCTTCATTTGATGAATTTGTAGCTTTCTTTTATAGCCCCTTTCTGTCTCGTTTCCTTCGCTTAGAATTCTAGATCCACGGGTATCCTACGTTCGACGGTTCTTTTTGTTCGAGTATAACTAATAACCGTGCTTTGCTGCTCATGTAAACTCAAATGCTCTATGTTTTTATTTCACAAAAGTCTCGAGTTTTTGTGCTCACATCACTTTGATGAATGTCGCTCGTTGTCGTTACAGGAGCACATTCCAATATCAATTTTATGAGCAGCGTGCAGACAGCGAAGTTCGGGTAAACGTTACAAGACATCCTTACGCCATGGATGGTGGATTATTTAACATCGTCTTACAAAATGACTATCTTTTGTGTACAAGAACTGAAGATGTAGAATGGGATTACATGCGCAAGATTAAGGCGCAGTTTCGGCAATGTGTCTTTTAATTTTTATCCATCTTGTTCGTTGCTGTTTTCCATCATTTGTCTTTGATACTAGTGTTCGGCAGAATCAAATATTTTCGAAAATCGAATACTCTGTACTCGATTAGATCGAAACTTTGAATCGAATATGAGAACTCTATTAACGCTCAAGTAATGATCTCATGTCTATATTCGAATGCATTCGAATCGTTGTAGATTTTCAATGTTTTCATGATGTGATACCGTTCTAGATTAAGAAGATTATTGTTTAAATGCACTAATTAAATGAAGCTGTTCACAGTTTCATAATTATACAAGTAAAATACAAGAATACAGAACATGAATTAAATTAAATGATATGAAGATATGACGTAAATTTCGAAAGATATGTATATATGAGGAATTTTTTTCAGAAGTTAATATCTTCAGCTTCTCAAATTTCATAGAAGGAACAAAAAACTGTATTCGTTGTTAAAATTCACCCTTTTTGTTCGAAAAGGTGCAGAGCTATAAAATATTGTGCCTAGATTTTATTTCCAAAGTTTTTATTAGGCAAGTTTTTTCATTGTTCTTTAATTTTGAAAAAAAAAAAAGATTAGAGATGTTAAGTTTTGAAAAATAAGAGTGGAGTTATTAATTTTCGAAAAAAAAAACCGGAAAGATGGATGGAAATATTAAGTTTTGAAAAAAAGAAATTAGAAAAGCATGAAAACAGCTGTTTAGTATTTGAAAAGTTGAAAAGTTTATTTTTTTTATTTTAGTAGATTATTTTACGACTCTTCATCAACATCTCAGGTTATTTAGCGTCTGAATGAGATGAAGGTGATAATGCCGGTGAAATGAATCCGGGGTCCAGCACCGAAAGTTACCCAGCATTTGCTCATATTGGGTTGAGGGAAAACCTCGGGAAAAACCTCAACCAGGTACCTTGCCCCGAACGGGAATTGAACCCGGGCCACATGGTTTCGCGGCCAGAGGCGTTAACCGTTACTTCACAGGTGTGGACGAAAAGTTAAATACTTTAATGAAAAATTTGAAACTAAAATAATTATCAAATAACAAAATGGAACATTTTAACAGGTTTGAAACACAAAATTATTCTTCCTGATTTTTTGTCTCCTTACGTTTTTCAAGGGGACTGTCCCCTTCAATAAAACCTTTCGCTACTCTCAAAATTCTTGATTTCGCTAAATTCATGCCATAATAAAAGACATTTTGACAAACAGGGTCATTGCCATGTGCAACAGTACGTACAAAATACTTCACACTAACCTTTTCCGATGTGTTTTTTCTTGTGGCGTGTAGACTAACACGTCGACACTGCGGTTCGCACACATCAAGAAAGCGGACTAGTGTTCTATCCTGTGTTACTTTATCAGGTATCTGATAAAATGTAGAACGATTTTTCATTAAATCGGCATATTTTGTTACCACACTGCACTTAAAACTTTTCAAATTATTACATTAGTTATGGTCCACCCTGTGTATGTATGCTGGTGAAATTGATATAACTGTGCAGATTCAGAGAGTCAATACGGAATATATTAAAATAGATAGGAAACCTGTTTTTTTTTAATTAGCTCATGGTTAATCAGAAAATTAGGTTGAAAGTCTGTGTAGTTTGGCAACAGCACATCACCGGATCATCTACTAATACACACGAACTCAAGTTTGAATAGCAGCATTCCGTCCCTTAGTCACTTCAGCAGGGTTGCCAGACTTGCTAATGACAAGAAATAAAGATACGTGTTATTATTTTTATTTAATTTGCAAGAAAACCGTCAACTTTATATAATTCCTTACTATTTTGTCTAATGATAAGAGTAAAAATCAGATTCATACGGACAGTATTATTCGACCAAGGTCAGTGGAGTCCTGCAACCCGGAGCCGTGGCGCTACTGCTCCTGCGTTCGTAATACCGCATCGCGATAGTTCACATTACGCCCGCGGCTCCACTCGCCTTGGTCGAGTAATACTTGAGTAATATAGGTTAACATTTAGGGAAAATTATTTTATTCTGAGAAAAGAATTCATTTGGAATTAATATGGTATTAGAATTTTTTGTTGTACTCTATCAAAAGAACAACCTATTACAATTTGCATAGTTTTTTTTCCTCTTGTACAGAGGAGGGGACCCGAAGGCTTACACTGCAGCCTAAGGCTTATTGTGCTTATCACTCCTGTTTTGTGAATGATGGGTAGCCGAACGGACGAGCTCTTTTACAAGTACAGCACGCCGCACCGTGAATTTAATCTGGGCTATGGTATGGATTATTTGATATGTGAATTAATGATAGCGAAATGAATCGAGGTCCAACGCCGAAAGTTACCCAGCAATTATGTTTCAATTGGTTGAGGTAAAACCCCGAAAAAACCCCAACCAGGTAACTCGTCTCAACCAGGATTTGAACCCGGGCCCGCTCGTTTCACGGCCAGGAGTGCTAACCGTTACTGGAAGGTCAAATAATTGAATTAGCATGAACAATTGCCCCTGCAGTAATTCTTGTTTTTATGTACTGCATAGTTGTATTACTTCTACTATGTGCATGTACTGCATATATTTATGTGAGTATGGGTATAGCACTGTTCTACAGTAATAAGACGATAATAAATAGTTCCCTAGTAAATTTTCAATAGGTAATGAGGATCAATCAATCATTCCGGTGTCATAACAGCTGTCGCCGTCTTCCGGAAACCAAACGCCACTCCTTTCTGTTCATCCATTGGCCTGGCTCCAATCTTCGAGCATTCATAGCTGCTAGTACACCCTCCATCCAAGTCTTCTTTCGTCGTCCTTTTATCCTTCTTTCTGGTGGGATCCATTCCATAATGATTTTTAGTAATCGTTCTGGCATTCTTCTGATGTGGCTATACCACTGTAACCATGTCCTTTCTGTTGTATCTCGTCTTGCACTCCCATAATTTTTTTTTATTCGTCTATTTCTTATTTTTTCCAATTTAGATTTCTCAGCTGATCTTCTTAGGACATCCATTTCTGCACTTAAAAATCTTTTTGTTTCCCTAGTTGGAATTTGCCAGACTTCATCTCCATATGTTACGATACTTTGGACTTACTTACTTATGGCTTTTAAGGAACCCGGAGGTTCATTGTCGCCCTCACATAAGCCCGCCATCGGTCCCTATCCTAAGTAAGATTAATTCAGTCCCCATCATCATATCCCACCTCCCTCAAATCCATTTTAATATTATCCTCCCATCTACGTCTCGGCCTCCCCAAAGGTGTCATTCCCTCCGGCCTCCCAACTAACACTCTATATGCATTTCTAGATTCGCCCATACGTGCTACATGCCCTGCCCATCTCAAACATACTTTGGACTACGGTTTGATATATTTGTAATTTTCAATTTTTTAAAATACATTTGCTTCACCAAATTTTATTTAGAGCATTTATTGCTTGTTTTATTCGTGTAATTCTGTTTTTAATTTCCACTGTATTATCTCCTGAATAGTCTGTCTTTGTCCCTAAATAAGTGAAATCATTAGATGGTGCTAAAAAATTCATCTCCATTATCAAAATTCAAATTTTCATTTTCTTCTCCTATACTATGTAAATATTTAGTTTTCCCTTTATTAATGGAAATTCCCTTTACTCATATTCTTCTTTTAGTAAGTAGAGTAAATATAGATAAGTATAATAGCATTTGAACATTAAAAAATTATATCTCTTTCATCTTTGATTTTTTTTTCATATCTTTTATAGCCTATGACTAAATACTTGAACACTGCGGGAATATCATGATACGGAGTAAAGATGATACAGAGTTATTTTGTAGAGTAACAGAAGATATCACATTGGTAACGGGAAAATTTCCTATTCTCCTTACACATTTATGGATTTTGATTTATTCGGATTTGGTCTGCGTTCTTCCGAGCAATTTCATCCTTATATGAAGCCATCCTTATATAACATGCCATCAGTACCCAACCACTCCTCCTACTACCACCACAACACGGGACATAACATCGCGACGGACAAACATCAATAATCGTGGCGAGATTCGAACTTACAACAATAGACCCCAGACAACTTTAAAGCTGCGCATCTTATGGCGTAGAACAAGGCCAGCACGACCAGGAACTGCATACACGTTATTCTGTAGGATTAAAACCAGCTAATGATGATTATTACGAAGATAAATGGTGGGAAACTACTGGAGCGATACATCATTCATAACTACTTCTCCAGTTCGGTTCAGCAACCTCCTGGAGGGAAAATATATCGTAACAGGTAGCAGTGCTGGGCTATAGTGCCCTCCTCCCGTAAATTCCATTCTATAGCGAAATGAACAAACACATTAACATTATGTCCTAGTACTATGCTTCAGAGGCGTGATGAATGATGGTAGACTGCTCCGTCGATATAGGAGAAAGCCAATGTTTACCTATTTAGATGTAGCACGCGGAGCAAGTCCCCTGCAATTGCAAAGCATCATGTTTAGGTAGAGCATGAAAGTCAAGGAATATTATGAACACTAAAATATGATCATACGGGAATGGGTATTTAAGAGTTGTTAATATTATAAAAAGTGAATCTGATATAACGTTAATATAGACGAAATAACGTATGGTAAGTAAATAAATAAATAAATAAATAAATAAATAAATAAATAAATAAATAAATAAATAAATAAATAAATAAATAAATAAATAACTATCATCTTAAACTCTCCAGCAATATCTTTCATACAAAAGTCAATGCGGCTATGTATGTATGTATGTATGTATGTATGTATGTATGTATGTATGTATGTATGTATGTATGTATGTATGTATGTATGTATGTATGTATGTAGGCTATGTATGTATGTATGTATGTATGTGTGTGTATGTGTGTATGTATGTATGTATGTAATTTATTATAGTAGGTTATTTTACGACGCTGTATCAACATCTATATACATAATTTGAACTGGTAATGGAAATTACGTGAAAACGGCTGAACGGATTTCAATGAGTGACCCCTCATTTTCATGCCTGGCATCCAAAGGTTTTCGGAAAAGTAGTAGTTTTCAGTAAAATGTCAATTTTCCTACATAATTTTCCTATTTTCCAAAATCCATCTGTTGTCAGTTTTGAGAACTAATTTTATTGAATCACGGCCGACTTGATTGAAATTCAGAACAAAACACACACTACAATAAACAATAGGCTATTACACAAAGGCCATGACCTGCAGGATTGCCGACATATTTAGAGCTCAATTCAATTTGTTATTAAAAACTGATTTTGCAGGGTATAATTTTCTGAGTAGCTGTGTATTGGATATTCAAATCTACGAAACTTGAGGTGGTTTGATGACATTATTACCATTAGAAATTAAATATTATTATAGTTAATATCATGATGTGACTATTTTTCATTAATTATACATATTAATGCTATATCGATGATATGAAAGTGAAACGTTTTGAGGTTATGTAAGTAAATGTAGAGAATATCTTAATTTAGATCTTCATTTCTATAATTTACTGAGTGACTGCTATATATAACTACAAAACTTAAGTAAGATAATAATAGTGTTATTAAAAATCAAATATTTTTATACTTATTAAACCAGTGGGCTTGGGTCTTTTTCATATACTTAATGGCGGTGTAGTGTAGATATTAATATGTGTCATTGTCTTCAGTACTGGCTCGAGAGAGCGCAAAAATTACAGTTCCTAAGGAAAGATAAAAAGGCATTACTTACTGATAAAATAAGAGGCCTAGAAAATTTTGTAATCTCCAGATCATTTCAGCAAGATCTCTTTGTAGGATAAAATGATTTTACGCTCTACATTTCAAGTTCTACATGCAGCAGCTATACGAAAATGCTATTTTTTTTTTTAATTTTGCCTACAATCCGCAATGACCTGAAATAGCTACTGCTATTGTCCTGACATTGATACTTGCGTTTTCGAGTTGAAACTCAAAAACTGAAGTTGGATAGGTTCAAGAAAAAGTATTTGGCCTAAAAAAATCCATTCAGAGGTAGTATGTTTCATTATTATGGAAGCAAATAACTATCAAAAAGACAAGTGTTCTTCATTGAATATAAATCTGAAAAATGTTTATTCGAACGTCTAACGAACTTAGTTTGCAGCAGCATTTGCTGCACAAGCCACTAGTCTTATGTATTTAGCGTCTGAATGAGATGAAGGTGATAATGCCGATGAAATGAATCCGGGGTCCAACACCAGTAGTTACCCAGCATTTGCTCATACTGGGTTGAGGGAAAACCCCGGAAAAAACCTTAACCAGGTAACTTTCCCCAACCGGGATTCGAGCCCGGGCCACCTGGTTTCGCGGCCAGACGCGCTAACCGTTACTCCACAGGTGTGGACGTATGTATGTATGTATGTATGTATGTATGTATGTATGTATGTATGTATGGTCGACCTGGTTGGCGAGTTGGTATAGCGCTGGCCTTCTATGCCCAAGGTTGCGGGTTCGATCCCGGGCCAGGTCGATGGCATTTAAGTGTGCTTAAATGCGACAGGCTCATGTCAGTAGATTTACTGGCATGTAGGCTAAAAGAACTCCTGCGCGACAAAATTCCTGCACATCCGGCGACGCTGATATAACCTCTGCAGTTGCGAGCGTCGTTAAATAAAACATAACATAACATAACATGTATATATGTATGCATGCATGTATGTAGACCTATGTACGTTCGCATTCTATACAAATCTACTCGCTTTGACCGATATTTGCCAAAATTTTTCACATTTAACCTTCATAACGAGGAGAAGAACATAAAAATTGGACAGATGGACGTTAAAATATTGAAAACAATAAAAATTAGATTTTTAACTATTTTGATAATTTATTTACATTATTTTAAATACGTTATTTTATTTTAACCCGACATAAAGTTGGTTTTACTACATAAATACTATATCCGTAGTGTTTTATTTATGCTGTCTCAAAGTTACCCTGCAATTATGTAAATGTACGGGGGAGAGTCAGAAAGTAACCTTAATAATTGTTTTATTAATTGAATATGTACAATAAGACTACAAACACTTCATCACTTTTCAACATAGTATAACAGGAACACTTGCATTGAACGCAGTGGGGACAATGTTGAAAAGTGATGAAGTGTTTGTGGTGTTATTGTACATATTCAATTAATAAAACAATTATTAAGGTTACTTTTTGACTCTCCCTCGTACATACGTAATCTCACTGAAAATAACAGTGTATTAATTCTAAAATATATGTCTTTCAAAATATTGTTGTTCATGTCCGAATATGCGTTATTGTTAAATTATATCTGTATTATCATGTCGTGAATATATTGTACAGTAGCATGTATGTTAAGTCTACTGGAAAGAAAAATCCATTAATTTTTAAAATACGTTATTCTCAAAATATTATTCTTCAAGTCCAAAAATGATTTATTGTGAGATTATACTGTATTCTGTACATAAAATAAAAATGACATAATTAATACAGTATTATGTACGAGTATATGTAAGACGTCATGTTTTCAAGTCATATTTAAGAAACCGGGTATGATATAAACGGGCGTAAAGCGGAGGTATACAAAATTCTCCAATCCTATTATATTTTTATTTACATATTGATTCTTTGATACGATTGATAAAGAGATAAATTTTAACTCACCATGATACCCCACGGAGTTCAGATTGGGAACAAGAGAATTCCCTATTTATCGTCAACTGTCTTTAAACGTCAAGTGAAGGCACACATAGACAGGAAATTACATTAAATTTGTGTCAGCACAGCTTTAGATCAATGTAAACATTGCGTCTATGCTAAACGGATGTAAAGGGACAAAGGGGATGTTTCTGTTTAGTTAAACTACAAGGCAAAGCTAAGTAGGTTCCGAAATCAGCTACAATTGGAAACAAAATAATTAATATCTACATTGTCAGTAAACATTATTCAATAATACTACAAATGCTCCGAATTTTACACTGAATCTCCCCAGATTAACGTTGTATCAAGTGACTATGTAGCTGTATCCAGAGTCAAGACACGTTCTCTCTTCATGCGCTCACGCCTTGAAGAAAATTATTGCTACGTGCCGTATTCACTTGTACATATGAATATAGGTCACGTAATACAACTTAGCTTTTGCATTCTTCAAGCTGTCATCATAATCACCATTATTTCCTATAGTTACAGATCATGACCACCATCAAAACAATCAGCAGTATTTGCCCAATTCAAGAATTTATAATTGAAGAGTGTGATCCCAAAACTCGGTCATTTCATTTTACCATTTTTAAGATTTATACCTATATATGATCATGTCTGAGACTTCTATCATATTTTAAGCTTGTTTTCTTCCAAAACAACGCCAATCCTTATCTAAAAGTTTGTGTTATTATGTATGTCGCTTGAAAACTCGCTCAGTCCGTTGACAGCGGATAAAAAAAACTAGCGGCTGGTTTCCTTGTTAACGTCGCACAAAATCTTGTCCAATATTCTTTTGAGAAGATTAACTCCATATGGAGGTGATATTATTGGGGATCATCAGTGTGGTTCTTGGCGTAATACATTGACTATTAATCAGATTTTTTGTATTAGGCAAATTTTGGAGAAAAATGGGAGTATAAATATATATTACATCAGTTATTCACAGATTTCAAAAAGGCATATGACTCGGTTAAGAGAGAAGTTTTATATAATATTCTTTTTGAATTTGGTATTCCCAAGAAACTAGTTCGATTAATTAAAAAGTATTTCAGTGAAACGTACTGTAGAGACCGTATAGGCCAGATTCTAATTTATGCTTTTCCAATTCAATGCAGGCTAAAGCAAGGAAATCCACTACCACCTTTACTTTTTAACTTCGCTCTAGAATATGCCATTAGGAAAGTCCAGGATAACAGACAGGTTTTGGAATTGAACGGATTACACCAGCTGCTTTCTATGCGGATGATGTGAATATGTTAGCATAAATTCCACAAAAGATTAGGGAAAACACGCAAATTTTACTTGAAGTAAGTAAAGCAATAGGTTTGGAAGTAAATCCCGAAAAGACAAAGTATATGATTATGTCTCGTGATCAGAACACAGTACGAAATGGAAATGTAAAAATTGGAAATTTATCCTTTAAAGAGGTGGAAAAGTTCAAGTATCTTAGAACAATCAGTAACAAATTTAAATGGTACTCGGGAGGAAATTAAACGCAGAATAAATATGGGAAATACCTGTTACTATTCGGTTGAGAACTTTTTGTCATCCACTTTGCTCTCAAAAAACCTAAAAGTTAGAATTTATGAAACCGTTATATTGCCGGTTATTCTGTACGGTTGTGAAACTTGGACTCTCACTTTGAGAGAGGAACAGACAGAGTATTCGAGAATAAGGTGTTAGGAAAATATTTGGTGCTAAGATGGAAGAAATTATAGGAGAATGGACAAAGTTGCACAACGTAAAACTGCACGCTTTGCATTCCTCACCTCACATAATTAGGAATATTAAATCTAGATGTTTGAGATGAGCAGGGTATGTACCACGTATGGGAGAATCCAGAACTGCATATAGAGTGTTAGTAGGATGGCCGGAGGCCGAGACATAGATGGGAAAATAATATAAAAATGGATTTGAAGGAGGTGGAGTATGATAGTAGAGACTGGATTGATCTTGCTCAGGACCGATGGCGGGCTTATGTGAAGGCGGCCATGAACCTCCGAGTTCCTTAAAATCCATTGTAAATAAGTAAGTTAGCGGCTGGTTTCCAGACATATGTTTATTAGGACTTTTTGTCGTGTTTCATTGTCCTCTACTCAGTCCTATATTTTATACCTATAATAAAATTATGAAACACCCTGTATGTTCGCAATCATCAACTTCTTATATTCACAGTAATATTCTATCTAGATGTTTAAAATAAAAATCTTCATAATATCATCATTTCTGTATCTTCAACATGTCTCTTAATTAGGATTAGGCCTATGGGGCTACGAATTACCACATTTTTAAGAGGGAAAGAAGCAGTAGATTCGCCTTTGAAAGTAATATTTTAGTGAAGTTTTCGTAGTAGCTTTATACTACTAATAACATCTTTGAGTTACCCCTGAATCCTCAAAAATAGTTCGTTTTTCTTTGGTCGAAGAATATGACAAATTCGTGTGCTTCTACTTCACTTTACATTGAAGCAGACACAACCATTTTCTTTTACGGGAAGCTTGGACTAAGAGACAGGATAGACCGAGTTATCTTACAGCCTCTGCATTTGCAGCAAAAAGTCACGTCTATCGAATAGATAGCTGCGGGACTAGGTGGCTCCGGCATCGGGTTGCGAAGAGTGGTGAGGAAAAATGCAATCGCTCCTACCGGGAATTGATCCGTAGAAGAAAGAAGGTGGCTTGCAAAGCCAAAGGTCGTGCGTTCAAGAAAGGTGGGATATCGAGAGAGGTTATTTATATGCGTCCTTTTCTGAGATAAAATGCTACACGTACAATAGACTATATATTCAGTAACCGACTATTCTTCTCCAAAAGCAGAAGTACAGGTAGACTATAGCATGAAATAATAATAATAATAATAATAATAATAATAATAATAATAATAATAATAATAATAATAATATGTACGTATAATGTCGTGGACTCTTTCAGGAATAATGAAGTTTAGTTTTACTCGGTTATCTAACGACGCTGTATCAGCTACTAGGTTACTTAGCGTCGTAAAAATGGTGATAGCGAGATAGTACTTGGTGGGTTGAGATCGAGGATTGCCGCTGAAATTACCTGATATTCGCTTTACAGTTCGGGAAATCTCGTAAATATGCAATAAGGTAATCATCCTGCGCGGGAATCAAACCCACGGCCGACTGACCGAACTACACCGGCGGCTATAAATTGTTAATGGATACTGGCTATATTTTTTTCACTGAATTATACATTTTCTATCAAATTATTATGTCTTCTAATTATACACTAAACAACAGTTTCTACTGTTAAAAATGTTTTAGTGTGTCCTGCTTGTGTAAGAAGAACTTGTTTTTTCGACAGTGCACGTTTTTTATTTCTTACATGAAATTCAGTTTTTAAATGCTGTCTAATTGTAACTTCATGGAGCACCTAATGCGTTTTTTCACACACTTCGCTCAGCACGATTTTACCATCACTAACATTTGAAATCCAATCTTTTAACTTGGATGCGACTGGCACCGTAGCAGTAGACTAGCTACAGGCCTACAACTGGCAAAACTCCGTTGTAGGAGGTTACCAAACCTTACCGCTGTGCTGGAGGCGGAGTCTGGAGTTTTCCTCCATTAATCTGAACCATTGTCGCTACTGATTGACAAGTCATCTGATGCATCACTGCTATCAGTACGCGCTACTGTTGGCTGACAATTAGAAAGGAGGAGGTGAATAGTATTTTGTGTCACTCTTTAAGATTAACGCATGCACAGACCAACGGAGTTTTGTAAGTTGCTCCCCTAAAGCTGTATCAAATTATGTCAGAAAAAGCTTCTAAATAAAACTGAAATAATCACTTTTTTCTTTCAGGGCAACAGATGGGGGGGGGGGTGCTTGTGCCAAACGGTCATACCCAAGGGTAATTTTTACTCACGCCTTCCAGAACAATGAGTCAATGATCCACCTTTCACATTGGTATTTATTTCCACACTACCGTTACTTTTTAAGGGATATATAAACTGTTAGCCTGGCAAAGGGATGTCCATTTCTTGACAGAATACATTATTACTTTGAATTATTAAATTATTTCTATTCATTGTTATTATGAAACTAAGAGAAACTGGGTAACTTTCGGCGCTGGACCTTAGACTCATTTCGCTAGTACTATCACCTTCATATCATTCAGACGCTAGATGACCGTAGCAGTTTACAAAGCGGCGCAAAATAAACTACTTATCTCGCATAACCATGGATCAGGGTTGCCAGATAAAGGAAACACAACCGTCGTACCATCTTATGAAAAATGTCGTACTTCAGCATAAAACTGTCGTACATTTCTCACCTTACTATTTTCATAGATAGTTTACAAACATATTTCACAATACACTAAAAAAAAAAGTGATTCATAGGTCTTTTTATAATTATATCAGCAAATTTTTGTTGAAATGAAGACTATTACTAATTATTTTTCACATCCACAATGACATTGAACATTCAAACAAATCACCATTTCTTCATCAACACTGTTAACTCTGTAAAGCATGCACGATGATGCTTGGTCAGAAACAACATCATTACACTGAAAGTCAGCAGAAATTTGTCTTTGGCCAGTGCGACGGAGATATTTAGGCTAATATTAATCAATGCTTCAGCTGATAATTACATCAAATTAATCCACCTCTAGTCAACTCAAATCCTACACCGCTATAATATCGGCACGTTTAAACTTCTTAATCCTATTGTGGTATATTATTTCACTGATAAAAGACTTCCATTTTCGAATATATAAGGAAGATAGCAGATCTCTGAAATCGTATTACTTTGACATAACCGCGCAGTACAATGAAACCTAGAGCTGAAGAAGACCAATTATGACTTGCATGGCAAGCTTAGCCACCATATCGATTTTCAAAATATCTTGTATACCTTTAAAACATGTTCTTTTTTTAATATTAGTCAACGACATACTGAATGAAGAAAACTTGTCTAAAAAGGGACGAATTAATCTTTGATTTTATTTTTAATTTTAGATCAACGAAGTTCCAAAATAATTTTGTTCCTTCATTAAAATAGTCGTACAAAATAGCGTACGACATAGAGTTCGGTCGTACCTCGTACAATTAGTCGGAATAGTCGTATGCGTACGACTATAGTACGTATGGCAACCCTGTCATGGATGAATATAATGGGATGAGAAACTACGGTCAGCACCATCTAACATTTCGCGGACGAAGTAACAAGACCAGTGCTCGATGTCGTAGGTGGTGAACATCAGAACTACGTGATGGGTAGGTTCCCCAGATTTCTCCATTTATCCGTTAGAGAGTGTTTGTTGAGAAAATAAGATGCAAGCCAGAAACTTGCAGAGAAGTGGAGATAAATGTTCTGTCCCCAGATCATGTGTATATAGGGTGACCAGATTCACATCAATAAAAAAAGGGACACGAAGTTTTAAAAAGGAGATCATTGTTCGAAAAAAAAAGGATAGAAAATAATATGCACTTCGATTTAGGCTTGGAGTGTGACATTGTATAGGGGTAGAAACATGGACATTAAGAAGAAGTGAAGAGAAACGACTACAAACATTTGAAATGTGGATATCGAGAAAAATGAAGCGTGCGAAATGGACTGACAGAATAAGAAATTAAATTGTGCTAGAAAGAGTGGGTTGAAGAAAGAATATTACTGAAACTGATCAGGAAGCGAAAAAGAAATTGGCAGAATCACTGGCTAAGAAGAAGCTGCATATTAAAGGTTGCACTGGAAGGAATGGTGAACGGGCGAAAATTTCGAGGCAAAAGAAGGTATCAGATGATAGACAATATAAAGATTCATGGATCATATGCGGAGACTAAGAAGAAGGCAAAAAGTAGGAAATATTGGAGAATAATGGGTTTGCAGTGAAATACCTGCCCTTGGGCAGAACACTATGAAAGTGAAGTTATCGCCTAGAGATACTGTGCATTTAAGACTCGACTCATCGTTACTAGCACCATTATTTTTCATATAAACACACAATGAAAAGTATGAGTTTTACATGGATCATCTTCTAGCTTCCTGTACAGAATTTGAACCACTGAGGGTGACCGTGACCTAGTCTGTTGGCTGCGTCGCATTGTCGAACTATTCGGCTCCCTGTTGCTGTTACTCTTATCAAAGCCATTATCTCTACGACCGCACTGAGCGCTATCAATGTCGCATCCATTCCCCAGGTGTAGCGAATTATTAAAGCCCGGATACGTATGCAAAACCAAATAATCACGT
Organism: Periplaneta americana; assembly: GCF_040183065.1. Lineage (NCBI taxonomy): Eukaryota > Metazoa > Arthropoda > Insecta > Blattodea > Blattidae > Periplaneta > Periplaneta americana. Next base: position 93,542,542 of record NC_091131.1, on the reverse strand, counting down.
ACAAAAATGTAAGTAGACCAAGGTAGAATGTAAAATAGAAACATGCAATTAAATTACTATAATAATAATAATAATAATAATAATAATAATAATAATAATAATAATAATAATAATAATAATAATAATTTTAGTAATAATAATAAATTTAATAATAATAATAATAATAATAATAATAATAATAATAATAATAATAATAATAATAATACTTACTTACTGGCTTTTAAAGAACACTGAAGTTCATTGCCGCCCTCACATAAGTCCGCCATCGGTCCCTATCCTCAGTAAGATTAATCCAGTCTCTATTAATATATCCCACCTCCCTCAAATCCATTTCAATATTATCTTCTCATCTACGTCTCGGTCTCCCCAAAGGTCTTTTTCCCTCCGGCCTCCCAACTAACACTCTATATATATTTCTGGATTCGCCCATACGTGCTACATGCCCTGCTCATCGCAAACGTCTGGATTTAATGTTCTTAATTATGTCAGGTGAAGAATACAATGCGTGTAGTTCTGTGTTGTGTAACTTTCTCCATTCTCCTGTAACTTCATCCCTCTTAGCCCCAAGTATTTTCCTAAGCACCTTACTCTCAAACACCCCTTAACCTATGTTCCTCTCTCAAAGTGAGAGTCCAAGTTTCACAACCATAGACAACAACCGGTAATATAACTGTTTTATAAATTCTAACTTTCAGATTTTTTGACAGCAGACTAGATGATAAAAGCTTCTCAATCGAATAATAATAGGCATTTCACATATCTATTCTGTGTTTAATTTCCTCCCTAGTATCATTTATATTTGTTACTGTTGCTCCCAGGTATTTGAATTTTTCCACCTCTTCAAAAGATAAATAAATAAATGGGACTGATTCTCTTGCACGACCACAGCAAAGGCATAATAATAATAATAATAATAATAATAATAATAATAATAATAATAATAATAATAAAGGTAAAAAGGTAAAGGTATCCCCGTAACATGCCATGAAGGCACTTGGGGGGCATGGAGGTAGAGCCCCATGCTTTCCATGACCTCGGCACTAGAATGAGGTGGTGTGGTCGGCACCACGCTCTGACCGCCTTTTACCCCCGGGAAAGACCCGGTACTCAATTTTATAGGAGGCTGAGTGAACCTCGGGGCCGTTCTGAAAGTTTGGCAACGAGAAAAAATCCTATCACCACCTGGGATCGAACCCCGGACCTTCCAGTCCGTAGCCAGCTGCTCTACCAACTGAGCTACCCGGCCGCCAATAATAATAATAATAATAATACACACTTCAACAAAAGTTTGGAATAATATGAATATGACTATATTGAATTCTTACAGCCAATCTTCTGATGGTTTTGCAATAACTATTTAACAAAATAAGCATAATTGTCTCTGAATGAAACTTATTGAACAATATAGGCCTATAGAAAAATATATACAAATATACAAATAAAAAGACAATCTTCTGAACTTAAGTCCTGACAACAAAACTTTGAAAATCTCTTTATCTCACGGCGCTAGCAGTCTTTAGTAATTGATATGTCCACCCCGCATACGAATGAGTTCTTCCACCTTGTGATGCATGCTCCGGATGAAGTCATCAAGTTTTTCTTCGGGAAAACGGTCTCACTCCTCTATTGCAGCTGCTCTGACGTTAGGACGCTCTGAAATGGCAATTTTCAGCATGGTCATACATGCTCAACTGCATTCATGTCTGGGGACTGTGCAGCCCAGTCCATTCGAGTAATGTTGTGTCTTTGAAGATACCGAAACACTGCCCCATGACAGTGAGGTCTTGCATTGTCATCTGCTAGGATGAAGTGATCGCCGACAGATGTTCTGAAGGGCCACGAAAATGGTTCTAGCACCTCTTGAATGTATCCGGACTATTCAATTCGTCCTATATGGGAATTAGAGAGGTCCGCCGTCCCATCATTATTCCTGTCCAGAACATAACACTTCCGCCAGCATACGGATGAACTTCTTGGACATGTCTAGAAGTTCTCCAGACCCATGTATGTCTGGTGTCAGGTCTCAATCCAATCCTGGTTTCATCAGCAAACATGACATTCTGCAATGGTACAATGTTGACGAGCAAGAACCCAGTTTCTTCGATAAGCTTGGTTTTGTTGGTTCAGTGCAAAGTCTCTCATTGGCCTTCCGGAACGAAGACCAACCTCATGCAGTCTTCTGTGTACTGTTTGGTCTGCGATACGAACCCCTGTTGCTCTGGAGAGATCATATCTAATAGTCCTGGTAGTTGAAATTGGACGTCTGAGAGCCGACACTTGGAGGTAACGATCCTGGCATGATGTTATAACACGAGAACGGCCAGAACGAGGCCTATCGTTTACATTTCCCGTCTCTCTGTACTTTCTCCACACCTTAGACAAGCTGCATTGTCTACATTTAACCGATCAGCAACATCATCATCATCATCATCATCTGTCAAAACTAGGATCAAATTATACAACACCTTGGCTCTTCCTACGCCTTCCTACTCCCACTCTTCCTTCCTACAAATGTGATATTTTAAAATTCCACTTCAGAACGAAAAGTTACATTCCTTCACATCAAATTTGTGCACATTTAAAGGACAAACCTAACATTTTTTTAAGTATTCATTATGATAATACTGTACACTCATCTCTTAAATTGACTAAGCATCTTGGGAATTAAAACAATGGCTTTCCTAAAACACGCTATGAAATGTTTAATATAAAACAATCTTTTATCTCGAAAAGGAAGCAAAAACGAGAAAATTTGTATTAAACGGTTTTGTTTGAAATATCTCAAAGAATAACAACCTGAAATTAAAGACATTAGATAGGTTCCCCTTGTATGTAAAAATCCGGACTCTAGTAATGAGATAAGCCTGCATTCTGACATAGATACTGTAGATCAGTGATGTCAACGTTCCTGCTACCAGCATGACGTTGTGGCACGGATGGCATGTCGCTATATGAAATGCGCGACTATCTATCCAGCAGGCGTACTGTTGTCACTATACGCGAGAGCCATGTTATGACTGATCCTTTCTCCGTTCTTACACTTTCAGTTTCTTCATTCGTTTTGATTTTGCTATGCCCTTGAAGTCGGGATGAATATTATTAGCAACGGATATCCGCAAATTATTTATTTCTCAGGTTATTGTCACTCATCCTCACTCTGTGTTGACTTTTTAGAAGTTTCATAACAGAAAATGCCTGTTGACAGATATATGTATTTCCAAACAAGGCTATTGTTCTTGCACATTTTGCTTCAGATATGTGAATTGTGAATCCTAAAGTGCCCTGTAAAATTCTATTAGATCAGTACTTGAGGTATTGATGAACTTCTCACGAAGCCTACGGTCCCATCTTAGGTTGATAAATTCCATTTACAATGCTGCGTCCTGAATAAGCTACCCTCAAAATCTACTGTGATTGGGGTATCAAAAACAGAGAAGCAGATTTACATTTTCCCGATACTCTCTCATTGCTTCTCTAGATGTCTTACAACACCTACAAATCCTTCGAAAGAAATATTCTCTAATGTTTTAAGTTTCGGAAAGTACAGTAGATTTCCGCATTCCAACTATTATATTCACAGTAGTAGTTTCATTTTGGAATGTTCGTATTAAATCCCACATGACTGTTATCAGCTTATTTTTTTTTTACTTGTAATGTTTGACTACATAACGAACTTTTACTATATGTGCCAAAATTCTAACATAAGAAACGCTTTTCCCAAGCAAGTTCAAAATATTTAATACCACTTGACGATCAACATGATGTAGATGCACACGGAGTCATCGCTATCACTTAACTAAGCACTTAACAAATTGCACATAAAACACTCTTGCGCGCGCATACAAATAGTTCACTTTCAGCTGACAGCTTCATGGTTTGCCACGGAGGCATAGGTGAAGCTACTGCCACAGGCAGAAGAAATTGACATCGCTGCTGTAGATGAAACTTCTATAACCGTCGCTAAGAATGTTCATACAGTGAAATCGTTCCGTTACAAGACCCTACCGGGACCATCATATTACATAAACGGAAAAAGTACGGAGTCGAGTATTATCAGGGCAGGATACAGATAGGGGTCAAGCTGCCAGAACCTCGCCTATCTCAGTTCCCCCCCCCCCACACAGGCATCCGTAGATTCTTTTTTTTTTTACCCAAAATGTTTGCTCATGGGGATAGGGAACATTTTTTGCGCTTTATCCCTACCGTTGCGAGACAATTGGAACTCTTTGTGCTAGTTATCTTTTATATTTCTTCTAATACACTCACTGGTATATGTTGACTACATAAAAAAGTATGTTTCAGATAGATACTGTACAGGATGCAGTATAGCAGTAAGAAAAATATACGGTTTACAGAACAGTAGAGTTTAGATATTTTAGAATATGACTTGCCCATTATTGTGAATTATATTCATTTATCTTTAAGGACAGACGCAGTTGAGGTCAACTACATTTAACATTAAAGAATAAATTAAAGTATGATTTTAGATTTACACGCAGACATACGTAGTGGAAAATTCTTCGATTTTTTACGGGTGTAGACCTATACCACCTGCATTGGTAAATATGCGAGCTACGCTACTAGACTAGAGCAATTACTGCAGATAGAATATCTAGAATATCCGTTTTAAGTGGATATGAGTCTAATAATTGTTGGGCTACATTTTTGGACCTACAGACGTGGACAAATTATTAGACTAAATTAATTATATGAGCAACGAAGCTGTATTTATCGGTAGAAGTAATGAACAAAAATGTATTTTGCACAGATATAATTAACAGAAAATTGAGTCTTGAGGTTACTAATATTTTGTGAACATTCCCTTATTCTTTATTAACACGTTGATTTTGTCAAGGATGCTGGAAACCAAAGTTTGACACTTTCTTTGAATATCAGCATAATTTAGCCAGATATCAGACAGTGCTTAAACGAGTCCATGTTTTGTTGTAAGCCACTTCAGAATAGATCACAGACTTTCAATTTCGTTCATGTCCGGTCTTCTTGCAGGCCATGGGAGAATATCTTCTGCAGTATATAATTAAAACACTAGTAGTATCAACATAGCCAAATAAATATACTTAACAATTGGAAAAATATACCAGAAGATGTAAAGAATCATACAGTATTTACTACAACAAAGACTCTGTGAATTATACTGATAGTTCATATGACGAATTAAATTATGTTTCCAAGAAAACGTTTTAGTCTAATAAATAATTTGTCCACGTCTGTACATTCTACAAATTGAAGACATCAATGACTGCTTCATAGATGAGTTGTTGGTCAGCAAACCTAAAGGAGACAAAATAGATTATTTTTGCGATTGCATATGAATTCCAGAACTATATTTCTCCAGACGCCAAGTTTCCCCTCCCAAGAATGTGGGAAAACGTAGTCGTAGTCGTAGTCGTAGTCGTAGTCATAGTGGTGGTGGTGGTCGTGGTAGTAGTAGTAACTTTATTTTGCCTGGCTGAGTTAAGGTCATACAAGGTCTTCTCTTCCACTCAACCAGCCTTCTGTACAGTTATGAAAGAAAAGCAAATGCCCTAGACTCGTTCCATTCAAAGTTCAATTCTTCCTTTTATCATAACTTTCTAACCCACCCAACATATTCCTCTTCATTGAAACCCTATTCGAGCTCCAAACTGAACATAAGTAAAAATCCAAAGCAATCCTGACCAAATACCTGTGAGAAGAATTCGTAAAGTCAGTGATAACTATAGTAAGCGCATTAAGATTCTAAGAGAACAACATACGCTAAAAATGGAAATAACATAAGCAGATTTTATTAAAAAATCATCTTATGAAAATAGAAGCCCTAAACTTAAAGAACGGTAATGAATGGCATATCTTCTGTATATGCACAAAAATACTCGCTAAAGAATTTTAATCAATACCGACAAAGTGTGTTATTTTTAAACACACCTACGTATTTTCGTAGCCAGTCCTAAGTCTGGTTAGGTGGGAAGAGGAAATATAGGCCTATGTATCATTAGGCAATTACGAAACCTTGGTGAAACCCCTGATCACATATAATAGATAGATCAGCCTAATGAACTTTCAAGGCAACTATTATCAATTTCACTATGCTGCCATCTCGAAACTGCAAAAGAAGACTGTATATATATATATATATATATATATATATATATATATATATATATATACACAGAACTATATTTCTCCAGACGCCAAGTTCCCCCTCCCAAGAATGCGGGCAAATGTAGTAGTTTTCTTTTTAGTTGGTTATTTAACGACGCTGTATCAACTACTAGATTATTTAGTGTCGATGGAATTAGTGATAGCGAGATGAGGCCGAGGATTCGCCATAGATTACCTGGCATTCACCTTACGGTTGGGGAAACCTCGGGAAAAAACCCAACCAGATAATCATCTCAAGCGGGGATTGAACTCGCGCCCGAGCGCAACTTCAGACCGGCAGGCAAGCGCCTTAACCGACTGAGCCATGCCGGTGGCTATATTATATGATATTACCTATGGTTATGAAAAAACAACAACAATCTCAAATAAATTTGCATTTCTAAGAAACATAAAACATAACGTTAATATCTTTTTACTTGACACTGCACACTTGATATCAAACATACTTATTTACTGGCTTTTAAGGAACCCGGAGGTTCATTGCCGCCCTCACATAAGCCCGCCATCGGTCCCTATCCTGAGCAAGATTAATCCAGTCTCTATCATCATATCCCACCTCCCTCAAATCCATTTTAATATTACTTTCCCATCTACGTCTCCGCCTCCCCAAAGGTCTTTTTCCCTCCAGTCTCCCAACTAACACTCTATATGCATTTCTGGATTCTCCCATCCGTGCTACATGCCCTGCCCATCTCAAACGACTAGATTTAATGTTCCTAATATATTATAAATTGAAAGGTAGATATTATGTTTTAAATAGGCTACTTGATTGTTTATACATATATAACAGTAGCCAAAGTAGATAAAAGTTAAGTCAAGTATAAATAACTGTGGCGATTTAAGGCTGCTTGACGTTCGAGACTTCGGGAGTGATCAATCTCGTCGTCTCGAAACACTCACAAGCAGTCTTTACGTCAACGACGCGACGTAAAGAATATTGTCGTGCGGGTTTTCGGCTTTGCGGGCGCTGTTAGTCTTGCTTTCTCGATCGTTGTTCATCTCTACACGCAACCTATTTATCAGCTGAGGTCGTAGTTTATTTCTACCGGTGAGACCGACACTTAAAAATTAAAGAGTAATATTGCTATATAAGAACTTGTAACATTATTATTATTATTATTATTATTATTATTATTATTATTATTATTATTATTATTTACAACTGTTTTGTGACATAGCTCCTGGTATACAGCATGTGAAACGCGGTCTTCCGGCCAACGTTGCATCTAACCGTGACCTACGCTATGGAGCGTTCGATTCGCCGCCATTACGGTTCAGTCTTACCGAGATCACCGAAAGCGGCGCTTATCAAAGCCGTTATCTGCACACAGAACAATATTCTCGCGATCAGACTCCACGCTTACCTGCATCAGCGGTCGTGATCAACAATTTCGAAGAGAGTGAAAGAGACAAAGAGGAAAAAAAGCAAAACAGTTGTATGCAAATAGCAAACTGAATCCCATTGAACTAGCGTGGGTGTTGCGAGCGGGGCTGGATGGAACTACACTGGTTACTGTGGCAACTGGAGAGTAAGAGAGAAAGAGAGAGAACCCCAGTGTGTGCGGTTTCCAGCCGGGGAGAAATGTCAGAGTTCATGGGATGCTGGAGCCAAGCAAGCAGGCTCTGGGAGACAAAGTAGTGGCCCAATCGATACAGCTTCATACCCAGCCCCGGGTTGGCGGGATCTTCTCTCGTGTTATATTACGACACCCCCACTCGGCTCTCTGCTGACGACAACGCCAAACAAAAGAGCCTAATTTCGAATCCACCCACTCACACATACATTGCATGGCTTTCTAAACATTCTTAATGGCGTTAAATTAGATGTATATGAAGATGGCGAGCAAAGACGCCTATGATAGGTAACTACATTTTCTTAAAAAGGTAACTCTTTCTGAATAAATGTAACACTTATTAAAGTGTCTTTCATTAAGATGCATTGTTTGCCTAAAGGCTAGAGTGGCAGCTTTCCGGGCGTCTGGATTCAAGTTTCTACGAGGTTTGCTCGGGATACTCCCATTTTCACTTTCATTATTTCTCCATATTCTATCCATCATAAAATGACATATGTGCACCTTCTTATTTTAGTGTGGTAAGTGGAAGATCGTATGGACGACGGCAGAGCTACTGTACTACTGAAATAGACAGTATGAGGCACCTGAAATACTTCCTTAAAATAATATATCTCCTATACTATTACTACATAATAAAGAAATTTATAATTTTTACAATGAACTTGATATTGTTATCAGTAGAGCCCGGATGCTTAGGCATTTATAACAGTTAAAATAGGCAGGCAAAAAAAGGCAATAAAACCTAAAAAAAAAAGGCACAATAATCTTTGAAAAGGGCATTATACATTTTAAAAAGTCATAATATATTTTAGCAATAAATTTAAATTATATCATCATAACTCACATTTTTACTTCGTAGATGTCACATGTTGACTTATAAAAGACTTTTTTTTCGTGATTAACTGTCTTTTTACAAACCTTACAGTACATACCAAAATTGTTCCATTGGTTGAAAGCACATGGACACCAAATTCACTAACGTAAACATGAAGTTTACTTTTCAATGATTTATTGAACTTAGGCATTCTAGCTAACCGATCTTATACCCTCTGTCACCCGACAATAACTGACTGTTCCTCACTCAAATTTCTTTCTCCTACAATAATAAACATGTGTAGCACAAAATTGTAACAGTAAGATTTGAAAATATGAAAGCGAACAATTGGAAATGCTACGTGACAACTTCTATGAGAACGGGCTTAATATTTAAAATTAAAAGCTGATTGTTGATATCGTGAAGATGTGACATATTGCACCTGTGGATAGTCGATTATTCATATTATACCAATGGTATTAAAGCACGATTATTAGCAGATTAAGCACTGAAATAAGTTAATATTATTTTCTATTGTTAGTGGATAGTCGATTATTCATATTATACCAATGATATTAAAGCACGATTATTAGCAGATTAAGCACCGAAATAAGTTAATTTTATTTACTATTCTTAGTAAAGTTAGTCATTGTTTCAAATATTTAAATTTCATACACATTACATTATAATTAGTTATAAAATTGGAAATAAACAACAAATATTGCTTTAAAATGACAAAAATGGCATTTATTAGTAAGAAACATCTTAAAAAGGCAAAACAGGTAAAATAAAAATTGGCCCTATTGCTTTGATTTACTCCAAATCATATTTATATCTATGCAAATAATGATTTACTTCCATCCAGTAAAAAAGGCATTTTTCCAAACATCCGGGCTCTAGTTATCAGAATTAATTATTATTACTGATATCGACGAGCTATTTTCGCTAAATTTAAGAGCACGTAAGAATCCACAAAACTATCTTATAGGGAATGAATATTAATCAGAAGAAAGAATATATTCAGCAAGCACAAAGTTTTATGATGGAACAATAGCTATAAGTGTACTGGAAATTAAACTAAATATAATAATAATAATAATAATAATAATAATAATAATAATAATAATAATAATGGCGTTTTATCGGGTGATTCTAATGCAAATAGTGTTAACGAAATATCGCTATTAAACTTGAAATTAAATGCTTATATCACACGAAAAAAAAATTATAAGAGAAAGTGGTAATATTATTTTGTTTACTACAATAACAATAACTAAAAAAACTATAACAGAAAGTGGTAATATTGTTTCGTTTACTACACTAACAATAACTATATAAGTCTTATAAATCACGAAGAGAATCGAAGTAAAATATAAAATATAGCAACCTTGGGTTTACATAAAATAATTTTTACCAGGTTTAAGAAATTATATGCAATAAGATTTTAGTTTTCTAATGAACTGTTATAGAGGACTATTACCGGGAAAAACCATTTCCATTGTCAATACGATTTAAATAGTGCTTAAAACTAAAAATTCGTCATCTGACTCTTGTGAGGTAGATGCTCAAGGATTTGATATGTTGTTTAGTCAACTGTCCGAAGACAGGTCTGAACCTCACAAGTGATACCAAAAAACAAACTTTTGAGGCAACTAGGCCAGGAGATAATGGGGTAGGATGGCCAGTTCCTTTCCCCTTCCATTCATACATCGCCGATTAGCTACATGTTACACTAATCAGACTTCAGATATATACAAACAATTTTTCTTCCTCTGACACATATCGTTAAGTGAGATGTACTGCCTGATGATAGAGGTACATACATATCAGAGGGACGTCTTGAACCAGTAACCGGCGTCAGTTAGAAATATAACGGCAAAGGTTGAAATTAACTTCCTGTTTTACACTATCTTTCTTTCAGTTGTAATTCGTCAGTTGTTGCATAAATTAACTACAAGTAACACGCTATAAATTCAGTGTGCCTTTATGCAGTAAATTGCAAAATTACTTTGGATCCGACGTGTTTTCGACTGATGGCCAAATTCCTATGCAAAATATGTGAGAAGACAGTGAACACTGAAAAGAAGTATTTCATAATCTCAACACATTGCAACAGCAAAACACAAAAATGCACTTTCAAAGGCTACTAAGAAAAAGGAGATTTCTCTACTACCTACGGAATTGCAACATCAAGTTGACAATCATAATTTGCAGTCGACTTATATAAAGCTTTTGTGGATTATGGAAGCTCGAAAATCCTACATTAAGACAGGTTTTGGAGAAGTATACCCATCAATCTGTACCTAGTAAGGGAAGTTTCCGAAAAACTACTTAAATGAAAGTTACGATTCTTTAATAAAAGTTATTCAAGACAAAATGAAAAATAAAAAGCCTGAAACATGGCGGCGTGTACCAGTAGTATGTCGGTGCGTCTAAAGCTGCGTGGTGTGATCGATTTTTAACAGTAGAAAATGTGCCTCCAATAGACATTCATTGTAGATTGAAGGCTGTTCATCGTGATCAATATGTCGACATCATTAGTGTGCGACGTTGGTCTGCTCGTGCTCGTAATGAACCTGGTGCGACTCTCAACTTGTGTGACAAAGGAAGCATTGGAAGACCACGTACTCCAACTGCAAATTTCAGATGACGCTCAATCTCTGATAAAAGTCTATCGGGGGCAGATTTTCTGCTGTTAAAAACTCGATCACAGAACAATGTTTCAGACGCAACGACATAGTTCTGGTACACGCCGCCATGTTTCAGGCTATAACTCAGAGCTCTCTATTGGCAGAGATACAAAACTTGCGTCACTGAAAGCAATGTACTATCACTAATATTTTTAGCTATATTCGTAGCGACAAAAAAAAAAAAAAAATAGGAGGCATTACTTTTCAGCACGTCCTCATAGAAACATTTTTAAACTTAAAAATTGCAACAAAACATCCACCACAATGTTAACATAAATATGCGGATTGATTAACTAGGTAAATAATAAAATATATAAGCTTAATACTATGTTTTCTTTGTTGCCTTTTGCCTATTTTAGTTGTTTATGATTACCTTTTCCTGCCTATTTTAAAGATTTATAATACTTTAACTTCCGGGCTTTGTTCATGTCTAAATGCAAGTAGATCCTAGTAAGTGCAATGCCATGTTAAGAACTTGATAAGTGAAGAGATTTACAAATAGGCCTACTGTATAAATAAATGAATAAATCAATAAGTTAAAGTAAATAAATAAAAAAGAAATGAAGTCCACTAGAAACAAAAATAATCTCTTGCTTTTCAAATAAATTATAACAATGCGAGATTTTGTAGAATATCCCAACGTGAGGAAATATTGTTCATTTAATTCGTATTTTTATTGTTGTTGATGTTGTTGTTGTTGCTGTTACTTCTAAAATAATGCCTATTTAGGCTACTTAATGGAAGACTACTAATGCATCTTCTCCATGGTAAGTAAGACAAACAATTGCTAAGTTTTCATGAAAACCGTTTTTGAAAAACCATCCAGTAGAAATCGAGTTCATTCCTGGTGACATAAGGACAGATAAACATGAAAAATGCATAAAGCTATTTTCCATGCAAGATAGAGGCCCGTGAGTATCTATAAAGGTCAGTGCAATTTCCGATTATCATACATTTTCCTTTGGAAATCGTTTAGAATGGAACTGCCTATAAATACGGCAGTTCTTGAATACATTCTTCCTATCAAAATCGATACTGGTATATTCAAAAAGGTCTTAAGATGCGGGATCCATTCTTTGTTACACATCTTTAAACGTCTTTCTCTATTGAATATCCCCAAACACTCGTCTCCTCCATTGGATAAGAGTTTCTGTGGGTCTCTGGAGAGGTTTCGAGATGTGCCTTGCAAAGCTCACAAGGTCTTGTTTGAAAATTGCATGGTGGCGAAGAACCATTGTTCCCATGCAAGCGGGATGTGGTAAAGTAATAAATTACTGTACTAAATGAGAAGAACACATTTTCATCCTGCGCCGGGAAACCGTCTCAGCCGAGGATTTTCGTCATTTTCTTGAGTCTTACGTAACTGCTTCCTTCATCTCCGCCGTAACGCATCGTTCATAACCAGAAGAAAATTAATTACGCTCATCTCATTACTCCAAATGTCTCATTCAAGTTCGCCGACGGCGTTTTACAAAGTGTGAAACGTGAACCAACAGCAGTCCACGAAAGGGATGCTAAGGAATGAGTACCACGTAAATTACAGATACTTTCCAAGTAAAGATTTAAAGCTTTTCACTACAATTCAGTTCCTTGCGAATCATATTACTGTGTATAACTAATTTCTACACAGAATGTCCCGAAATTTGTACAATATTCTCATTAAAGAGAAGGCGTAAATTGCAATATCAGATTTTCATTTGTACAATTGAAGCACATATTGTTTTGAGACTTTGAATTTATGAGTCTACCAAAGTTACAAAGACTAATTTACATAATTTAGTTGCTATTTTGTTTAGTTATATTATTTCGTCAAATTTTTAATATGTAGGCCTAATAATTAATTAATGAAGAGGGTAATTCTGTATATATATTTGAATGTCATTTATCATTCATTTAACTGGTAATCATGTCCGGGCCAGGTCACCTTCACTTGTCATTATGGCCCACTCTTACAAAAAGATTGCCGACCCCTGATTTAAAATATACCCTCCTCAGATCTACTTATCTTATTTCCAGAACACTACAAGGAAATAATGCATTCGCTGTATCTGTAAATAACAACACTATCAGAAGATCAATTCGGAAATAAATGTATTTGAATGTGAGCGTTCATAATAGTTAATTGAGGGGTTCACAAACAGAGTGGACCAAGTCCTTCTGGAATAATTTTGAGAAATTGAGTCGAAGTTCCTGGCTCACGCTTAGCAACCTTCACCTTCCATAGGAGATGCTGCCCTCTTTGGAGTAGCAAATGAGTTATGGATTTGGTTTGTTATGGCAATTAATAAATCTAAATTTTCTTCATCCGAGGTTGTATTAATCCACAAACTGACCATTGATGGACTTGGTCCACTCTGGTTGTGATCCCCTCAATTTTAAATGCTCACATTTAAATACATTTATTTTAACAATATTTCCGTTCTCGTTGCCGTTTCCGTTTTCGATTTATTGTGAACCAGTCTTTACTCATAGCTTCTATTATTCAGTTCATTAGACTCACTTAAACCTTACAACAAATTGTATTATTTTGTCTTAAATCCTGTATACACGTTGCACACAATGAGGGAGATTTCCTTTTTTTAAATTAAATTAAATTTTATTTTATTCCATTTTCACTCAAGATATCATTGCCATAGAACGTGAACTTCGCGAAGACATAATATTTATTAGATGTTACGGGGAATTTCTTACAATGGCTGTATTTACGATGTTTCAATGAAGCAGATAAAACTGCTTTATATGAACAGTCGTAGATTAATTCATTTTCATGGCCATTTCGGGAGAAACTATAGCGACGATTGTGATGGTTTATCACCGGAGTGTGACGCAGTTTAACGACACAGGGTCATCACCATGGCTCTGCGGGCGATTAGGAATGGGGTCGCGGCACAGTAAAAAGGTTCGGTGGATGTTACCCGACTCCAGGTTGCGGCTTGGCCTGTGTGAGCTGACCGTGACCAACATTGTCATGTCTACGTGAGTGCATTGTGCAACACCTTACGCTGTCGTGTCTCCACAGCCAATTGGTTCAAATTTCACGGTCTTTTTGAGCCTGAAATTATTATGCACGCAATTGCCTACCGTAAGCTCATATGCGGGCATTAAAACAGAACTAAACGATCTTCATCACTCGGCCCGTATTTTGATGACTAACAATTTATTAACGGTCTTACTAATAAAAACTCTATATACAGACGTTTAACTGTCTTATACTTATACAATGAGTAGCTCGTTTATAAGTCGTGTGTAAATTCCTTACTAATAATCACTACATACGTCGTGTATAACAGTGTAACTGTTACACAGCTACGTCATAGTTTCGTCATTACTTCGTTACGAAAGATAATAGAATATCTGAGGTTCTCTATTGCATCCGGTAGAGCGCTCAAGAGTGGCGTGTTAAGTATCGATAGTACAACTGGCTCTAATCGATTACCATACTATATTTTGGTCAAAGAGTACAAGCTACAGTAATATTTTTCTAATTATTCTGTGCTCTTTGGCTTGTTCTTCTTTGGTTACTAGGCAACCATCATCATAAAATGACAGTCGATACGAACAGCTGTTAGAGGGGCGGCCATTTTTTCTCTATATACAACGCTTAAACAAGGGGTTTCGTATATATAACTACTGCAAAGCAATTCCCATTGTATAGTTACAGGCTGTTTATACGTCCATCGCTTATGCATGGTTTATTAGTAAAGTTTTCTGTCTCAACTCTGCATAAGTCTAGTATAAAAACTATACATTGTTTATTATTAAGACTGTAAAACGATTACTACTACTGTTCTCCAACCAGGAGATCAACCGTGAAAGGAATGTCATCTATTGGAACGAAGTAGATAAATAATATTACCGTTATAACGTCAGTTTAAAAACCATGCGCTCTCCTGCATACGTTATTTCCTGCATGGAGGGATTAAAAGACCAGGAGATTAACTGTGATCTAATTTTGTAACTAGGGTAGTATCAATGTGTCTGTATCAATGTTATGGTTTGTGCTATGAGAGCTAGCCAATAGAGATAAGAGTACTCACGTGTGTGTGACCTTATGACATCTTATGACATCAACATTCATTTATAGCATTACCCCGCTTCGTCTCATCCGGCAGAGACTTTCTCGTGGTTGGAGCACAGCAATTCAGATATTCAGATATTTATTATATTATAGTTCACATACAAGTAATCAATTAAACCCTTACATTACACATTTTATAATTTTTACACAAAGATATACTATTATTTAAATACAAATTCTACAATTTACATATTTGATATACAACAAATTTTTGTTTTATCTTGCACTTGCGTTTAGTTTTGTGCAAGACTCAACTCATTTTAGTATGGTGCTACAATCAGTATTTGTTCACCTTCCTCAGTTGTATTTCACGTTTCAATCTGCAATGTGCAGCTAGCATATCTAAATCTTCTCTTATTCTAGTATTTTCCATCCCTCTTTCGTTACAGAAATACTTATACATTTAATATAAGCTCTCTCTCGTTGGTAAGCCTTCATTTCTTAATTTTATTTCATAGTATTCTTTTGTCGTACCATCAAAACTATTAAATTTAGAAATAAAAAATATAGCTAAATAGTTTCTAACCAAGTCAAATACGTTATTATCGGTGAGTCTAGAAAATGCATACTTGCCAAAATTGAATTTATTTGTCAACTCAGTAACTTTACTTTCCTTTAATAATTTCTCCCTTTTATTTTTTATTTTAGCAATCTTCTCCGGTATTTTATTTTCAGTGTATTTGTTCATTGTTAAGAGATGCTAGCTTTCCTCGTATTTCTCCATACAGCAACACTTGCTACTTTCTTCTATACATAATTTTACATCTATAATACAAAAAAAAAAATAAATAAACTAAAATAAGCGTTAAAAATACATTTGTTTGATAACGATTACTACTAAATGACTCTTCTTCTTCTCCTCCTCCTTCTTCTTCTCCTCCTCCTTCTTCTTCTCCTCCTCCTTATTCTTCTTCTTTTTCTCCTTCTTCTACTTCTTCTTCTCCTCCTCCTCCTCCTTCTTCTTCTTCTTCTTCTCCATCTTCTCCTTCAATCAGAAGGTTTAAGCCAATTGGCCTGTTCCGAATTCAAAGGTATCGTGTAGACTCTACACTCTAGACCAGGGGTGCTCAATCTTATGATTACTGCGGGCCAATATTTAAAAAAAAGTTCTTTTGGAGGGCCGCAGATATTCTCCAACAATTTACATAAATGTCTTACTAATTAGTGATTATTGTAATTTATAGCAATTAATAATACAAGAAGTCTGTTGAAATATATATATTTTTTTAATTTTGAGTTTGAAACTTTAATATCAGGCCGCAGAAAACATAGTGGCGGGCCTCGGGTTGTGCACCGCTGCTCTAGACCTATAAACCGACGAGTTCTAGGCCTAGCAATACTCCTTCGTCTCAGTGCATAGTTGAAAATTATCGTCAGTAATAATTGATCTGCCATTCTTTCAACGAAATTACAAATAATTACAATTCATTCTTTCATTAATTTTCAAACCTAATTTAGTGCAGAAACATACAAAATTAAAGATGTACAACATTTTAGCACGACCTACTTTAGTCTATGGATCAGAAGCCTGGACTTTGACAAAAAAAGATGTTCAACGTATAACTACCAACGAAATGAAATTCATGACAAAACTGGACCTTGAGAACTAAAAAAATCTAAATCATAATTCTGCAGTGCTTGGGAAAAGTGACGTAAGTCAGTTTCTACAAATCTTTTTTGATAATTTATTGACAACTTACACTGTATATATATAATTTATATGATATGCGTAAATCACTTCGTGATTTAAGACGGCGCTTATTCCGTCGGATCCCGGCCAACTAGTCACTCATATCGAGTGCACCTCAGCACATGTGTGGACTTCGGTCCTGCGTTCATAGACATCTATGACGTAGTGCAGAGGGCGGCCACTAGAGGGAACCCAAGAGTTGGAGCTTAATCAGAGACGATTCTAACCGGCGTCGGAGTTGTATCCGGTGTGGCTTAGTGGATAAAGCATCAGCACGTAGAGCTGAAAACCCGGGTTCAAATCCCGGCGCCGGAGAGAATTTTTCTCCGTGCCATTACTCTTTCATCGTAACTTACACTGGTTTATGTCGATTTGATTTTTTTCTGTATGAATTATTGTAATGGGAGAAATACTTATGTATTTTTTTCCAAGCGAGCAGATGTTTCGTAAGTAGTTGTCAATAAATTATCAAAAAAGGTTTGTGGAAACTGATTTATGTCACTTTTCCCAAGCACTGCAGAATTAATATATATTTTTCTATATTTACTGGGGTTTATATAAATATATTTAGATATTTCAATATATCTTATAATTGTTATTCTCTTGTGAACTGGAGAAAGCGACCCAATCTGCGGTCTTTACCCCTTCAGTCTTTTATCGTCGTCATCAAGTAGTTTCCAGGGAGTTAAGCCACTGTTGACCTGTTCCGATCTCAAATTAGATGTCGAGGAGTCTCTTCAATGCTTTTCCTTGGTTTCTTGTGCCTGTTCAGTCTTTTGTTGTTTTGGATAAAATGATCAACAGGGAATTCCGTCTTTCTTTGTGTAGCGAACCATCTTTCAGAGACTTCAATCTCTCAAAGGCACTGATTGGGACTGTATCTATTTTGAAATTTCCACTGGTCGCAGATATGAGATGCCAGTAGAAGGGTATGAAGTGACTGAACTTTCCCTTGAGGTGAATGAACTGCGAAAAAGTCGCATTATTGAAATTTGTGAAGTTTTCGAGCATGTTCCCTGATAGAAGACTGTGTTATTGCGTGTCAAGTTTTCTGAGGTCTCTGTGAAGTCTCTCTTATTCTGATGATTCTGGTGTTAACATTGAATTTTTATATTTTGTGTTTTGTTAAGCTACGCCAAAACAAGTGAAATAACATTTGTTACAACGGTGGATTGGAAATGATACCATCTTTAACACCGATGGAAAAGTTATGTTATTTAAAATTGACTGCAAACGTACATTTTTAACAATCCGCCAATTTTTTCGACCCCTTTCACAGTTTGTACAAAAAAAAACCAAAAAAATCTATTTCACCTATTCCAATGAACTTCTTAAAACCTAAAAATCCAGTCCCTAGTTATCACAGCGCAGTCAGAAAATAGATTTACGAAATTAATTTAAATTACAAATCAATGGGATACAGATCCGGAGTTCGTCCCATATCAAAATGGACAGATGAAATTAAAACTCTGGAAGACGGAACAGATAAATTGGTTTTAACTGTCCGGAAGAATAAGATAATGGGATTTTATTTTATTACAGTCCATAGTATGAAACCATTATATTTACTGTTACGATTTGTTCATGTCTCTAAAAAGGTAAGACGAAGTTATAAGTTTAGCTTCATCAGATATATAAACGCTAATTACTTTCAATATTCAAGTCTTCAAAAAGAAATAAAATAAATAATTATATTAATCCTCCGGCGAAAAATTGATAATTAAACAAAGAACTTACAGGGAGTTTCTCTTATAAGATTTGCTGATGAAATGGCGTTGTTAGCAGAAGAGGAGACGTTACTAAGGGATATGCTACTGGAGCTAAATGGCAGCTGTGAACAGTATGGAATGAAGATAAATGCAAATAAGACGAAAAGCATGTTCACAGGAAGAAAATACAGAAGATACACTTGCGAATTCTAAATGAGGCAGCAGAGAAAGTGAACAGCTTCAAATACTTGGGATGTACTATAAGCAGTAACATGAGCTGCTACCAGGAAGTGAAAAGGAGGATAGCAATGGAAAAGAAAGCTTTTAATAGAAAAAGGATAATCTTCTGCGGACTTCTGCAAAAACAACTAAGGAAGAGACTAGGGAAGTGCTTTGTGTGGAGTGTGGCATTGTATGCGGCAGAAACATGGACATTACGACGAAATGAAGAGAAACGAATAGAAGCATTTGAAATGTGGATATGGAGAAGAATGGAGCGTGTGAAGTGGACAGACAGATTAAGAAATGAAGTTGTGTTGGAAAGAGTGGATGAAGAAAGAATGATGCTGAAGCTGATCAGAAAGAGAAGAAACTGTCTATTGAAGGATGTACTGGAAGGAAAGTGAACAGAAGAAGAGGTCGAGGGAGAAGAAGATATCAGATGATAGACGACATTAAGAAATGTGGATCATATGAGGAGACTAAGAGGAAGACAGAAAATAGGAAAGATTGGAGAATACTGGGTTTGCAGTGAAAGACCTACTCATGGGCAGAACATGTATTTATGTATGTATGTATGTATGTATGTATGTATGTAAAAGAAGCTTGTCATATCACTCTTATAATTATGTATAGGTTGTGAATGAAGTTCACATATTTTAAAAGAGTACAGAGAAGGCAAAAGCAATAAAATTTTCATTATGTAATCAGGGTTGAAAAATGTCATTTGTATCTACTTTAGCACATTAAATCAGTCAAGTTTTTCCTATGGGACTTTATTAAAGAGTTGGTTTATGAAACAATTTCGAAGTCGAAAGAAGAAGCCGTAGCATGAATTGTGAAGATTACGGACATACCGTATTTACTCGAATCTAATGCGCCATCGAATGTAATACGCACCTCAATTTTTAAAGCCTTAAGATAAAAAACGGTTTACTCGCGAAATTTAATTTTACTTTACCCCTCTACTTATGTACACCGGCCTTGATATACCAACGGCTGTAGCCATCTCACGATAGCTACTTATAAAATTGTATCACTTGTAACCCATTTTCCCTCTTTTTTTCTGTATTTATTTCTAAACTTCTACTTCAGGATGCCTTCCTTTCGTGGAACGATGAACTTCTTCCTCGTCGTTTTGGACGTAAATATCACTATTCTGTGTTGATGCATAAGTGAATGTTGCTCTCTCTTACACGAAATTCTCTTTCAGCCTGCCGGTTTCCATGGTGTTCAGCATAAAGTATGTAACATTTCATTTGAAGCTTGCTTCTTACTACTCCCTTCGCATTTTTTTCTTCCATCTCCTGATCAAGTACAACTCACTTTGGAGTTTTTATCGATATTAACAACATTGCCTACAAAAATACGAAAGCGCACGAAGTGAGGAACGTTGAGGAACGACGAGCAACGGGGTAGACCGAACAGAGCCGAAGCACACTCAGAACCTAAGCAGAACGATAAGCAGAATTTTAGAGTTTGCGTACGAATCTAGAGCACCATCGATTCTAATGCGCATCCCGATTTTGGAGACTAAATTCAGTTTAAAAAGTGTGCATTAGATTCGAGTAAATATGGTATTCGTCACACAGCAAAGAAATATTCGAAAGTATGAAAAAGTTGTAATCAAAAGGCAACTAAATTCGACTTACATTTTTTCATCATCACAAACATCCTCTTATTCCTCTTCTGTCTAGAGTGGGATGAGATCTGTCTCTAGATTATCGAAAACTGCTCTCTCTATCTATTCCGAGGTCGTCGACATTAAACTCCAATTTTCTGCTTATTTGTAATCCCAAGATTGTACAGTCTATTCATTGTCATTCTTTCGTTCTCATGTCCATGTGATGTAGTCTCACATTGAGCACGATGGTATCGTAGTTAGCACAATTGTCTTGTAATCGGGAAACTCGAGGTTCGATCCCAAAGGCCGGCTATCCTATATTTTGGTTTTTCGTGTTTCACAAGTCTCCCCAGCAGAGCAGCAATTATGATCCACTTTCTTCCCAAGCCTGTAATCCTTAATCATCATTTTCGTATACAATTGGTCATCTTCAGCGACAAGGCTGGTAATCTCTCCGATAATTTACCCAATCGTACAGAAGATACTACTCCTTTCGGGAAATAGAAAGGTAGGTGTGAGCATCCACGGAGAATACGGGAATACGTGGAACGCCCAGAAAAATGTGGATCCTACATTATTAAAACAAAGACTATTCAAAAGTTGGAAAACTATTTCATTTATAGAGGAAAGGGGATTTAATGTTACGATAATTTGCTTCCAGACTATTTTATTCAGGATCCGGTGGGAAGGTTTCTTTCTTTATGAAGTAAATTAGCGGTTCTTAAACTTTTTGAGTTCTAAGACCTTTGTATTTGCCGTACCCCTAACACATCAACTTTAAACTTTGCTTAGCACAGGGCAAGAGGGCTATCTCACACATGCACGCACGCACGCGCACGCACACATACATACATATAAATAAGATATTCATATTTTACTTTTAAAGTTATTACGAACTCAAGTTTAGTTACAAACTTGATAAAAATTAGCTTTGTTAATTAAAAACGTTAAAATCACAACATTTTTCATAAAAATTAAGACACGAGGCGCATCCAGAAAGTAAGTTTCCCTATTTAAAAAAAAAGAACACACACTTTCAGGAAAACATTTATTGGCAAGAGGTACAGCAATGTTTCAGCTATTTTTCATCATAGCCACCACCAGAATTGAGACACTTGTCGTATCGTGGGATCAACTTTTGTATCCCTTTGTCGTAGAATTCTGCCGCCTGTGAATGGAACCAGTGTGTGACAGACGTCTTCAGCTCTTCGTCGTTGCCAAAACGCTCACCGTAGGACAGGAATTTCTTGAGGTGCAAGAAAACGTGAAAATCGCTGGGAGCAAGATCAGGACTGTAGGGTGGGTGATCAAACAACTCCCAGCCAAATTCCGTCAAAATAGCTGCTGTGCGCCGAGCCGTATGTGGACGAGCATTGTCATGGAGGAGCACAGCATATGCAGTAAGCATGCCACGCCTCTTGTTTCGAATGGCACGTCGCAATTTTCGCAGTGTTTCACAGTAACGGTCAGCGTTCACTGTTTCACCTCTTGGAAGGAAGTCAATGAGCAGAATGCCCTTCCTCTCCCAGAACACCGTGCACATCACTTTCCGTACCGACAGCGTCTGTTTGAATTTCGTCCTGACCGGAGATCCACTATGCCGCCAATGCATTGACTGCTGCTTGGTTTCCGGGGTGAAGTGCGAAATCCCAGTCTCATCGCCCGTGACGATCCTGTCGAGGAACTCGTCGCCGTCATCGTGATACCGTTGCAGAAATGTCAGTGCTGCTCCTAAACGTTCCATTTTGTGTTCGGGTGTCAGGTTTTTCGGCACCCATCTGGCACACACTTTTTTGAACAGCAGGTGCTTAGTGACAATCTCATGCAACAAGGATCGCGATATCTGCGGAAAATGGCTGCTCAGCTCCGTAATCGTGAAGCGACGGTTCTCCATGATGCACTGCCGCACTAGCGCAACACGATCATCATTGATGAGGGACGGTCGCCCACTGCGCTCTTCATCATGGACACTTTGACGACCTTCGGAAAACTGCCTACACCAGCGACGCACCATCTGCTTACTCATGATGTTCGGCCCATAGACTTGACAGAGCTGCCGATGAATTTCAATTGGCGCAATGCTTTGTGCATTAAAGAACTTTATCACCGACCGAACCTCGCAGGCGGCGGGAGAAGGAATAAGAGCTTCCATTTCGGATCACTGCTGCCACGCACCAGGCGGGACCTGTCCGGCTGGCATATGATTGATACGTCATAGATCTGTTACGCATGCGCAATTGACACGGCTAATTACGTTTACCTTCAAGGGGAAAAAATCGGGAAACTTACTTTCTGGATGCGCCTCGTATAACTTAATTTATGGTTGAGATTGCATGGTGTTCTTATTACAAGTAAGTCACTCCACTGACAACATGGTCCAAGGAAAAAAGTTCCGATAAGACTTCAGATGAGATACTCAATAGGATAGCGAATTCTCATTTGAAATCGTGTCCTCGTGAAATAAAAATACTTTTCTAATTTAAATAAACCGAAAAAAAAACTGTTTATGTCAATTTGTATCGATAATAATTATTTATCAAAATACCAGATATTCTCCGAACGGGTAGATCAAATTTTGTGGGTAAGTAAGATGTATTTCTAATTAAAAACAAGTATTAATTATGTAACTGCAGAATTTGTGTACGTATTATTATGGTAAGTATTGTCATTTAACATGGACTACATGATAAGATTTTCAATTGGTTGTTTACCTCCGAGTTTATCACTCTGTTTCTGAACAGCAAGGTTATACAGGGCCATTTTGAGTGAAAAAGTTCATATGATCATAGGTCTGTTTTCGAACGATGGTGGAGCTAGGTGCATTTTTTTTGGTAAAACGTCTCGCCCAATGTGAATCAGACGTTACCATATGCTGCTGACGTGAGAACGTGAGACAAGGTCGCAATGAATGACATGACATTGGAATCTGAATTGTGAGCGATGTAGATAAGAGAAACAAACCGGGTGGTGGGGCATTACAAATGTCCAATCGCCTGCCCTTGTCTGATGTAATGACACAGAACCAGCACATTATACAGGTACAGTTATCGAAAGTTTTAAGTTGTGTTTTTCAAGATGCGTTATAAATTTTCGACTACAGAATACGCCGATATTGTGTATGTTTATGGTTTGTGCGATGGCAGTTCCTTACGTGCCGTCGCTGAATATGAACGATGCTTTCCGAACAGAAGAGTACCGTATCGAAGAGTATTTACTGTCTATGGGGTTGGATGAAAGACTTGGTATAGCAAAAGAAGGTAGAAACGAGAGAGGCGCTAATCGACCTATTTTGGATGCGGCATAAAGAACAGCCACGAGCAACTCTCCCGCGCGACGAGCGCGATTCACGCCCGAGCGCAACAGTGCGTTGAAGCAGAAGGAAGTACCTTTGAAAAATGCTGGGTAACTTTCGGTGTTGGACCCCGGACTCATTTCACCAGCATTATCACCTTCATCTCATACAGACGCTAAATAACCTAGATGTTGATAAAGCGTCGTAAAATAACCTACTAAAAAAACCTTTGAAAATGTGCGAAAACATCGGCCCCGACTTCTAGAATATTAGGTATGTATGCATACGTGAATATAAATTTAAATTTGTTCGTTATCTGCCTCTAAATGCGAGTTAGTACAATGGAATCTCAGAAGTTTTTGTGAAATCAAAGAGCCATATCTCCGTAACCGTTCGAAAACGGACCCATATTCATATGAACTTTTTGACTCCGAATGACTTCAGAGTTCACATCCTAAATTTTTTAGCTTTAGTAGAGAATCACCTTGTATATCAGTGAAATTGATTACAGCGAGATGGTATTTGGCAAGATGATTCCGAGGAATAGCCAAGGGCTTATCTGAAGTTTGCCTTATCAATGGGAAAACATAGTTAGAAACTCAACCAGGTAAACAGCCGATTTGGGTTTTGAACCCATGCCCGTGCTCAGTGTCGGATCGGTAGTCTACTTCTCTAGTGTCTTGGCCTGTGGCGTATAAGACAAAATTTCACTGCTCCGTGTGCTTTCACATCATATTTTACCACATTACCGTATTTTTTTCCAAGAAATTACAGATGGACAAAGTGATGATTGATGGACAGTATTACTTTCAAATCTTGAAAGATTATGTGATCCCGTAATTACTATCTTTATGCAAGACGACGTCCCATCTCGCATTCATCAACCAATAAAGACTCTTTGAATCCTATTACATGAATTTCCACAAAATTAATGATCAGCGGATGAAAGCCGTGCAGATTTGTGCTAAAGAAAGAGTTTTTTCTTTTCGTTGCTTTTTGATACTGAAAATGGAACGATAAATTACTCAGGAAATCCTTAAATAATTCGCAGATTTTTTCTGAATGCTGTACAGAGCTTGTAAGTAGCCTAAGGCTGCCAATGACTGTAAAGTCATAATAATCACAATTGAATCTGATTAACCGAATTTTGCACAAATAAGTTCCATTCTTCTCTGAATGGAAAAGTCTTTCTGTTTTATATAAACTTTGTTCTAGCAGACTTTCAGAGATTTACATTCCCGACTTTTGAACAGTCCTCTATATTTAGCTCATCTGATCATTTATAACTTACTTCGTAAGACTGGTTCACAAGACTTCGAAATGCGACGACAGAGAGCTTAGCCACAAGGACTAGACAATATATTTTGCAAACCGCTCGCTGTTTTGCAAGTGGTGGTTAAGAGGATTAAAGACCTTAACGGTACCTAATGGAAGAACTGAATGACAGAAATGGTATGTAACAGGAATGGGGCATGGCTTGTAGATATGTTTATAAACTATATCAACTAAAAATATTAGCTTTACTACATATGAATCCCAGCTCTACTAATACTCGGTGATTCCAAAAGGACTATAAAAATTTATAAGCTTATATAAATTTATTTAGAAAACATACGAAGCTGGTTGCAATGCTATCTGATAGCAAAACTCATAAAGTTTTCACTGACATAGTTCTGCCACCGCGTGCGCTAACGTAGTTCATTTCAAAATGGCTGCTTTCACGGGTGCAGAGTGAGCTCGCTGTGTGCTTTTTGTTTGAAGAAACGAAATCTGCGACAGTGGTTCAGCGTAGATTTTGTAACCAGTATGGTAAGGATCCTCCTACCAGGGCAACAATTTATTCTTGGCACCGTATTTTTGTTGAGACTGGCTGTTATATTACCCATGCCAAATCTCCCGGACGTTCACGTGTGGCTGATGCTGTGGTCGAGCAAGTCAGGGAAAGCTTTGTTCAATACGAACGCGCCAAACGAATTTTTTCCGATAAGTGAGCGTCAACCTTTAGTTTGCATGCCAACTATCACCATCATTTGCAATACATAGCTTAAAAGCTCCGTTTGTAGAATTGGTACCCAGGATGCGTGCAGGAGAAGCAAGAATGAATTCTGATCGTCAGTCGAGTGATGATCAAATGCCACACCTCACTGGACCGAATGGAAACAAATGTATCAATGTCATCGCCGCCCTCTCACGGTTAACATTCGGCAGGTCCTTGAGCGGCCTCGTGCATAACATTCGGCAGGTCTTTGAAATTTAACTGCTTTATTGTTTTCAATTTCTTATGTCGCCGCTCCAATCAATCGCCTCAATTTCAATATTGCAACCAATAAGCTGCTTCCATTATTAAATGACACCTACTTGTCTAATCCACGTGGACTAAAAACGAGGTTGCAATGTCTTGTGCTGAGGACGAACATTACGGTATGTGATTAAAAATTATTATTAAATAGTTATTATTAAGAGTTAAGAATGTCAACGTACTCATATATGAAATAATAATAATAATAATAATAATAATAATAATAATAACCATTTAACAACAGGGGAACTAGGCCTAAAATGACATACCTTAAGGAAATCTTGAAAAAAAAATATGTATTCTTACCAAATTTGTTTTGGTCAATTACATATAACTGATACTACAACATTAACACATATATTAAGATCAACAGAAAGTGGAAAATACTGACAATCTTTAACTGAAAGGTATGTTTGAAAATAGACAAACTATGTCATTTTACCCAAGTTACTAGGGTAAAATGACACACTTAAGTTAATTTTTACATAGTTAAAAAAAAAAAATTGTTCTCTTAGATACACTTGCACATTCATTGTGTGCTCATGAGAAACATTTCTTGCACTGTAGCCATGTTTCTTCTGGTTTATATTGGCTGTAAAATTCATTGCAGTACAGACAAGGTGCATCGTTCTCAACATGACCATCGAAGTCACTCTCTTCATCTTGGTCCCCATTGCTTAGATTAAACTGAAGCTGTGTTTTTCCTCTGTTTGCTGAACATCTTTCTTCTACAGCTCTTCTTTCAGCTTCCTTTAATTTTAATTGTTAATAAAAGAGATGCTCGATTTGGAACCCTTCATGTGTTCTCTTTCTTCTCGCCACAGATCTCATGCCAGAGGGAATCGGGGAGATCTCTTGCTGTGTCACAAGAGCTGAAGGCTTCGTTTGTGACGTTTCCGCTGCTGGAGCAGTTATTGGTGATGGTTCTATCATATGTTCTTTTGCATTTCTTATTGTTGAACTGCTCTTCTGTGTTGCACCCTTTGGCCCGTCTGTAGAGACTGCATTCGTTTGAGGTCTGTCTGTGGGCGCTGCAGGACTAAATAAGTGATCAGGAAATATGTCCGAATTGAGTGGACAAATTCCTATTGAAGAAAATCCACCCAATGCATTGGTGATGGTTTCAGCTTTTCCATAGACTTCAGAAAATAAGTCCGCAATTTGAAACTGTGTAATCACCCGTCCAGGACGATTCCTCAGCCACTTTGTAACGGCCTGATCATATGTTTTCAAAGGCCCGAAGAAAGAGACATCGAGTGGCTGGAGTCGGTGGGTGCAGTATCGAGGAAAGGCTAACATGACGTGTAATCACTGTTGCCAACTTCTGTGCACTATAGAGCTGTAAATCCAAACTCATTTTACATTGTTTTCCACAGAAGCGCTTTTTGGTGAAGTAGGTGCAAGTAAACTTCAGACTCGCCAAGCATAGCTCATACATAAGAGGATAAATCAGAGTAACAAAATTCAGTGAATATACATATTGAAAATATATTTATTTCAGAAACTTTAGAGTTTTATATATTTTAAAGATATCCCCATCTCACCTATTTTAAAATCTTTACGAAAAATTCAGTCGAGCAATGAGAGAGATGCCACTATATATTACATAATTTCACAGAAGTAATCACTAATCAGCCATTGTAAACAAATTTGACACCAAGTTTGCAAATCGCTATCGCGCTTAATATATGGCTTCTCATTTCAAGTCATAAACATGCACTTGGGTAAAATGACATAGTATGTCATTTTAGCCAAGTAGGTGGTATGTCATTTTACCCGGAATGAAGAAGAATAAGAAGTAGTGTTAGTACGACCTAACCTCTTTATGAATTTGGATGTTGTAATGCTTTTTATTGAGGGAAATATTCATGTTTTCAATCATGAACATTATTTCACTAATATCTGAAGCTTAAAAGAACAAAAAAATACATAACATACGAGTACCTCAACAATGATTAAATTACATAAGTTAGGTCAGATGCAACAGTGTTCATGAGTAGAATAGTTATATACAATAAAAGTAATTTGATACATTTGTATGAACACTTTTTTAATGATTGAATAAAATTAATAAAATCGGTTAAAAACCATACATGTTTCGGAGGAATGCTCCTCCATCTTCAGTGATAGTACCACGACACTGGTGTGGATGTACTACCGCGTAACGTAGCTTCCTTACGCGGTCGTACATCCACACCAGCGTCGTGGTACTACCACTGAAGATGGAGGAGCATTCCTCCGAAACATGTACGGTTTTTAACAGATTTTATTAATTTTATTCAATCATTAAAAAAGTGTTCATACAACTGTATCAAATTACTTTTATTGTATATAACTATACCTCAACAATATCGTCTTGCACGTTTTTCCTTTAGTTGCACTTGCTACACCAAAAAGCGCCTTTGCTTGCTAAAACTTGGATGTAACCACTGTTTCCAGCTTCTGTGCATTATAGAGCTGTAAATTCAAACTCAGCTTACAGTGTTTTCACAAAACACATAGTATGTCATTTTACCCAAGTATGTCATTTTAGGCCTAACTCCCCTATAACAAACTATAGTCCCGTCGCTCTAATTTCCGGCAGCCAATCGCGATGCAAGTCGGCTACATTTAAACATGTGCGTCTTGTGACTTGCTGATTCATTTCTTAAGGCTCGATAAATACTTGATATAATCGCCCGCCATTTTAGATCTTTCGTTGGCGTTCGCAGGAAGCACACGAAGACGTTATTTGCCGCTCAATTATTTGCTGAATTACAGTGCGCTTGATTTATTATCATAGGAGCTACGACATGATAATGTTTAACGGTGTGGCAAATAGATCCCTCGTATGGTAGCTCGGCAACGTAAGAACAAAAATGGCGAACGATACTACCTACCTAGACTTTATAGAGCCTTCACTTTCTGAGACGTAAGCAAAGAGGCGGAGCCACGCCGGAAATAACAGCGTCGGGACTATGGTGCTTATTCTTATCGAGGAAGTAGACGTGACAACGTAACGCTTAGAGTGAAACCTACAGAGCAACAATCGGTCGGCAAAATTATGTTTTAAAAGCACACTTCACGATATTGTATGACGCCGACATGTTAACCATGAGAGCGCGGCGATAATAAAAGAATCGCTACTAGGAAAGAATTAACTAAGATGATGTTATTGGGAGAAGTAATAATTCAATCAAAAGTCAATTAAAAGAATATAACAAAGGTGGTGATTGCGCAA
The DNA here is from genome assembly GCF_040183065.1 of Periplaneta americana. Classification (NCBI taxonomy): domain Eukaryota; kingdom Metazoa; phylum Arthropoda; class Insecta; order Blattodea; family Blattidae; genus Periplaneta; species Periplaneta americana. The sequence continues at coordinate 93,513,171 of NC_091131.1, read as the reverse complement.
ACCTGCAACCAGAAAAAACCACCAACATCAGCACAGCGTTTATAACGGAGCTTTTCAGTTCTTACATAAAATTTAAAACAATAAATTGTCTCATTTGCATGAAATTTAAGCTGCACTTTTAATTCTATTGGAATCGTACAAAAAGCTGGTTTCTCAGATTTCCTATATTTGTTTCGAAACGATTTTACCGCTTACGTCAGAGAAGAGGGAGTGGAATTCAAACAGGATCTGAACAATATGTCCCCTTCAGTAAACTGAGATCATTCATTACTATCTAAAATTTAAAAACACTGCTCAGCCTCACTAGTATTAATGGAATTCAATAAATTAGGTATCGTATTGCGCACGAAAGCTTGGAGGTAACGTTAACAGTTCTACGAAGTGTGTTATTCTAGAAGTCGATTCCATTACAACTGATGTTTGCATGGTGCAAACACGATATAACTGCAGGCCGTGGTATACGAAACTCTAAGTTCGCAGTTTTAACGTTGTATCGATGCACCGATCTTGGGTCCGAATGCAGTGTGATACGGATATTAATTAAACCAGAGGCCGGAAGTTTAGGCATTATGAATTATTACAATAGGCAGGCAAAAAGGCATCATAAATAGCTAAAATAGGCAGGAAAAAAGGCATTATAAATAGCTCAAATACGCAATAAAAGACAATTGCAAAAACCTGGCACTAGAGCCACAACCTTTCCACAAAGGGATTTCGGCAGCAAGAAAACTTTACCGAAGTCGAATGCAAATTGAGATTATCGACTCGATATTGCAATTACTGTTGGAAGCAAAGAAATCTTCTTCCCAGTAGCCTTGGAAAGTGCATTTTTGTGTTTGGTT